>NC_054373.1:166073152-166374152 GCF_017654675.1 Xenopus laevis
TTGGCACCAAAAATTTTTAAAGAATCCCTTTCATTAGCTCTTTTGATACTAACTCTAAGGCCTGTAAAGTACCATCCTAAAATACCGGGGACTATTAAAGACTGACCCCAAATATGACCACCTGTTCCAAGTACCTCCAGCGTCAGACTGGGGGGTCTGGGCCCACCGTGGCTGCCACATCATGCCCCCCACTCCCCTCTACCACCCCTCCAACAGTGCGTACCTTCTTTAAGGGCTGGCAGGGCCCACAAGTATTGGGGGCCCATCCAGTTTTTTCCCAGTTCGACCCTGAGTATCTCCCCTATTTTCATACAGGAGAGGTAGGAGTATCAGGGAGCTTATTAAACCTAAGACTCTGCAACATAAACGGGGCCACTTTTAACACTCTAGTGGCACATTTCTATGCAGAAATTGTGGTCACTATAATGGCATTATCACTGGCAACATAGTTACATATCCATAACAAAGCACTAGCCATAAAACACTTCTTTACTCATGGCCACCGGGGTGGCACAAATTTGCTGGCAGTTCCGTGAATAGGTAACGTCTAGAATACGAACTTTGGCCGACTTCGGAAATCCGAAGCAATTGTATTCATGCTGGTGGGAAGGCATTTCAGGGAGATCAGTCGCCCGTAATAGAGAAGATTTATTGCTGGGCGACTAATTTCCCAGTCTGCCTCCACCCTAAATAGGGCCAAGGCAAGAAACGATTACTCCTACAGGAGTGCTACTGGATTTGGCTGTTACAATGTAGACATCCCAAAGGCCTTAATGAATAGTTTAATATGCCCTGTTTTTTTTAGAATACATTAATTTAATTTATTAACAAGTATTGATTCCTTTGCAGATACAGCCTTTTGCCTTGCAACAGGGACAAGTATTCATGTTCCACTTTCCTTCCCTTTATGTGTAGGATAACAGTATGTTTCTATTTTGCATCTTTGTAACACAAAAACCTTTAAATTGACTAGGGATGCACCGAATCCAGGATTCGGTTCGGGATTCGGGCAGGAATTGGCCTTTTTCAGCAGGAATCGGACTTCGGCCGAATCCTTCTGCCCAGCCAAACCGAATACGAATCCTAATTTGCATATGCAAATTTATGGGCGGGAGGGAAATTGCATGACTTTTTGTCAGAAAACAAGGAAGTAAAGAATGTTTTCCCCTTCCAACCCCTAGTATTCGGGGGTTCGGCCGAATCCAAAATAGTGGATTCAGTGCATCCCTAAAATTGACACCCACACAGAGCACATCTTCTGAGAAAGGATTATGGCAGAAATTTAAAGGGATACTGCCATGATTTTTACTGTGTAGTTTTTATTTCTAAATTACACTGTTTACACTGCAAATAATTCACTCTACCATATAAGATTTCATTCCTGAACCAATAAGTGTATTCAGGGTCGTACTGGCCTGCCAGTCCCGGGAAAAAACCTGGTGGGCCCCAGTCTCGATGGGCCCTTAGGCCCTTCATTTAGTTAATTTTGGAGGGTATAATAAAATAATTAAATGTGTACTGTGTGCTCTGTCCGGGTAGAGGTCTATCTGGTGGGGGCGCAGGGGCAGTTTCTGGCTGCTAATAATGCACCAGAGTGGGGATGGGGAAGTTTTCTTTGGCTGTTTGGCATGCCAATGTTAAGGGAGGAGGGGTGGTCTGTTGTTGCTAGCAAGGTATCAAGGGGTAGGGGCTGTCTTGCTGCCAGTGACTAGGGTTGGATACTTTCCGGGGAGGGCCCGTGCTGCTGGGGGGTGCTGCTGTTAGCGAGTGGTTGTGCAGTCGGATGTATCACTCGAATTTGCAGTACAGTAAATAGTGACCAATGTTTATCAAAGTACAAGTCACACGAATGGGAGCTCCTGGGAAACTGACAATATGTCTAGCCCCATGTCAGATTTCAAAATTGAATATAAAAAAATCTGTTTGCTCTTTTGAAAAATGGATTTCAGTGCAGAATTCTGCTGGAGCAGCACTATTAACCGATGCGTTTCGGGAAAAAAACAAGTATTCCCATGACAGTATCCCTATGAACACACTGAGCTGTTCTGCAAGCTGGGAGGAGAGGGATTTATATAAAACATCACTGTCACTGTCACACCTATGGCCCTACTATTAATGTTACGTTTCCAGTATATCATTGTATATACAAGGGATAATCCATTGCGCAGTATTATTATGTGGTATAAATGTGCAGCATTGATGCTGCGATTCTGCGATTTCTAATCGCCTACATTACATCTCTGCTGAGCGCAGTATAGGAAACGCAATACCAAGCGCAGGCAGCAGATGTCGCTGCACGCAGCCAGCGTAGGTTTCCTGTAAGAAGCAGTAGTGTATTGTGTCATTCCCCGGGCTCTGCCCGCACCAGGAAGTCTCTCCCGGTAACAAGCGCGGCGTCGGCAGGAAGTAGAAGGATCGCCCGGGGTGAACTGAGCGGGGCAATTACCGGAATCGATGCTGCGTCAGAAACAGGAGCACCGTGATGGAACACATCAGAACCACCAAGGTACTGCCCTGAGCCTGGCACCTTCCATGTATGGAGCTGCAGGGGGGAGCCCAATAATGGGAGCAGTAGGGCTACAACATTGCTTAGAGCTTTGGGGGATGGGGGTGACCCCTCTCTTGTTCATTGCTGTGGTCAGTGCTTGGATTTCTGAGACTGGCATTGCAGCAGTTCCCATGATGTCATCACGTGCCCCAGAACTGCCTCATTAACCCTTCATGTGCTGCATGGGTGTTGGTTCACTTGTGACGCTGTGGCTTCTGCTCAGCCAATTACACCACTACCATAAAGGCACCACTGTCTTGCAGAGCCCACACCTCCATTATTTGGCATATAAAGATATTTAAATAGTATAACCCAGAATATATTAGGCCAGAACTGGCTCTCTGTACCCTTGGCTTTATATATCTATTGTATGATGTCATACTGCCTGAGCACTTAATTATATATGTAATACACAAGAGCCATGAATTTCTTGTAAATTATATCCTTATAATACACAAAAGCCATGAATATCTTGTAAATGATATAATTATAAACGGTGAGTAGTGATGTCATCAGTTATAAACGGTGAGTTCTGATGTCATTTCTGTCACATGACTCACTGAAATTTGTGTATTATAATAAATAAAGTACCCCCAGTTGTAAAATATGAGGATATTAGAAGTTACCTCGGAGGTCCATGACCTGTATAAAAACACTCGGCCTTCGGCCTCGTGTTTTTATATGATCATGAAACTCCTTGTTAACTTATAATATCCTTATATTTTACAAAAGGGGGTACTTTATTCACTATATAAACGGTGACTTCTGATGTCATTTCTGTCACATGACTCACTGAAACTTGTGTATTACAATAAATAAAGTACCCCCAGTTGCAATATGAGGATATTAGAAGTTACCTCAGAGTTCCATGACCTGTATAAAAACACTCGGCCAAAGGCCGAGTTTCATGGTCATGTAACTCCTTTGTAAGTTGTTATCCTTATAATTTACAAGAGGGGGTACTTTACTATATATATAGTGAATAAAGTACCCCCTCTTGTAAAATATAAGGATATTATAAGTTACCGAGGCCGAATGCCAAGTGTTTTTATACAGGTCATGGAACTCTGAGGTAACTTCTAATATCCTCATATTTTGCAAGTGGGGGTACTTTATTTATTATAATACATTTCAATGAGTTATGTGACTGAAATGACATCAGAACTCACCGTTTATAACTGATGACATCAGAACTCACCCTTTATAAGGATATAATTTACAAGATATTCATGGCTTTTGTGTATTTTATATATATATATATATATATATATATATATATATATATATATATCCCCGCCCATTAGATGGAAACAGTTGGACAACACTCAATAAGGCAAATCAACAATTAGCTATTTTTGTGTATGAAAAGGGTGGTTCACCATTAAATGGGTTGATTCACCTTTTAGTTAATTTTTAGTATGTTATAGAATAGCCAATTCTAAGCAACGTTTCAATTGGACTTCATTATTTATTTTTTTAGTGTTTTTAAATGCTTTGCCTTTTTCTTATTATTTTTTCCACCTTTCAAATGGGGGTCACTGACCCTATCTAAATACAAATGCTCTGTTAGGGCAGAGGCACATGCTCAGATTTGTGGAGATTTAGTCGCCTGGCAATAAACCGCCTCTTCTTCAGGGCGACTAATCTCCCCGAGTCCCGCCAGCTAGAATCTAAATCGTCGGCGGGATGGCACTCGGATCACTTTGTTTTCCGAAGTCGCCCGAAGTTTCCTTGTGAAAAAGTTACAAATGTATTGTTATTGTTACTTTGTTGTTTACTCATCTTTCTATTCAGGCCTCTCCTATTCATATTCCAGTCTCTAATTTAAATGAATGCATGATTGCTAAGGTAATTGGGACCCTAGCAACCAGTTTGCTGAAATAGCAAACTAGAAAGCTTCTAAATAGAAAGCTAAATAACTCAAAAACCACAAATAATAAAAATTTAAAACCAATTGCAAATTGTCTCAGAATATCACTCATGTTATTAAAAGATAATTTAAAGGTGAACAACCCCTTTAAGTTAACTTTTAGGAAGGTATAGAATGGTCAATTCTAAGCATTTTTTCAATCGGCCTTCATTTTTTATTTTTATAGTTTTAGAATTAATTTTCTGACTCTTTCCAGAATTCAAATGGGGGTCACTGACCCCAATGTAAAAAATTAATGCTCTGTAAGGCTACAAATGTATTGTTATTGCTACTTTTTATTACTCCTCTTTCTATTGTGGCCCTCTTCTATTCATATCACAGTCTCTCATTCAAATCAATGCATGGTTGCTAGGGTCATTTGGACCCTAGCGACCAGATTGCTAAAAAATGCCAACTGGATAGCTGCTGAATTAAAAGCTAAATAACTCAAAAACAACAAATAATTAAAAATTAAAACCAATTGCAAATTGTCTCCGAATATCACTCTTTGCTTCATACTAAAAGTTAATTTAATGGTGAACAACCCCTTTAATTCATTTAAAGGGTAGTTTACCTTTGTGTTAACTTTTAGCGTGATGTAGGTTGCCATCAGTGTATTTTTTTAGCTACCTGGTTGCTATGGTGCAGTGCCTGGCAACTAGGCAATGGTTTGAATTAGAGACTGGTAGATGAATATAAAAAGGCCTGGATAAGATGATAAGGAATAAAAAGTAACAGTAAAAGTGTAGCCACATAAATATACATTTTTTTGGCTACCAGGGTTTGAAAGCTGGAAAGAGGCAGAAGAGGAAGGCAAGTAATTGAAATACTATAGATAAAAAAAATTAAATGTTGCTAGGAATAGGACATTCTATACCACGTTAACGGATAACTTTAAGACATTAATAGCAGAGGGTACTAGTTCAGCCTGTCTTTAACTGTGGATCAGGACCTTCAGGGATGTTTGGCAAGATGAAGTGGACATGGTATAGGGGTTCTGGGAAATGCTCTGGTTTTGATTCTTGAAACAATGTAGCAGACGTCAGTTATTTCCCAGGTCTGGTATTTAATTTAGCAATTACAGCTACAGATAACGTTAATGCCACTGACTGAATGTATGTAATGAATGTATATGGGAATGTGTTATAATATAGGTTAGGGTGAAGTTGACTGTGACAATGACACTTTTAGGGTCGTCCAGTGACAAATCTCCCATACTTCGGACGACTTATCTCCCCGAATGCCTTCCAGCCGGCAAGAATACGAATCACCGGCGGGATGGCATACATTTCCAAAGTTCAGACGACTTTGGAATTCCAAAGCGTTTCATATGTCACCCTGCCGGGGATTCGTATACTTGCCGGCAGGAACACATTTTGAGGGGATTAGTCGCCCGAAGTAGAGAAGATTTGTCGCTGGGTGACACCCTTAGGGTGTAGACACACAAACCTACAAGTAGCATCTAATTGTCAAGGCTACAGAAATAGAAAATGCTGATAATTTGCTGATAACTCTCTACTTGTGTTATAGCAGAGGCAATTCTCAGCATTGTCTGTCTTAGGGAATTTTCTAACGTTTTGCAGCCGTGAAAAGAAGCTGCTACTAGAACTGTGTGTCTTCACACCTTTAAGTTAACATTTAAGTATGTTATAGAATGGCTAATTCTAAGCAACTTTTAATTGGAGGTCAATATTTATTATTTTTTTTTATAGTTTTAGAATTATTTGCCTTCTTCTCTTTCCGGCTTTCGCATGGGGGGGTCACTAACCCCATCTATAAACAAATGCTCTGTAAGACTACAAATGTATTGTTCTTGCTACTTTTTATTTCTCATCTTTCTATTCTGGCCTCTCCTATTCATATTCCAGTAGCTTATTCAAATTGATGCATGGTTGCTAGGGCAATGTGGACCCTAGCAACCAGAACTGGAGAGCTGCTGAATAAAAAGCTAAATAACTCAAAAACCTTCAATAATAAAAAATGAAAACCAATTGCAAATTGTCTACATCATACTAAAAGGTAACCCAAAGGTGGAAATCCACTTTAAAGACTGCACCCTCTTTTTATAGAAGTGGGTGAGTACAGTGCCGACTCTTCTTTCATCTCTGCCTCATAGTGTAGTATCTGTTTCCCTAGTGTAACTAACACACTCACTAATCTCTGGCTGTTCTTGCTCTCGGCACACATACACAGGGCAACCAAACAGGAGACATACGGCACAGTCACCAAACAAGAAAGCAACGCAAAGAGTCAAATGAAGGAGGCAAAAAATTAAAACACTATAGAAAAATAAATAATTAAGAACAATTGAAAAGTTGCTTAGAATTGGCCATTGTATAATATGCCAAAAGATAGCTGAACCACCCCTTTCAACACAAACCCACAAATGCACTCACAACACACAATCCCCTTAAACACATAAAAATATATTGGCTTTTTTTATGGTTCTTCAATAGGTGGAGCAGGTGAAATTATTGGATCGCTTCAGCCCTAGCAACAAGTCAGCCTCTGGGACTTTGTATCTCACTGCTACACACTTACTCTTCATTGACTCACAGCAGAGAGAGATTTGGGTAAGTCTCACTTGTTTGACCCCCAGACTAATTCAGTAGAGGACTGAGATATGCTTCCTGTTTTTTTTTTTCTATTTATTTCCTGCCTTGTCCTTGGTTTGCATTAGATATTGCACCATCACATTGCCTCTGTGGAGAAACTGCCACTGACCACAACCGGCTGCCCCCTGGTCATACAATGCAAGAACTTCAGGTTGGTTCACTTTATAGTTCCAAAGGAGCGTGACTGCCATGACGTTTACAATTCACTCCTACAGCTTTCAAAGCCAGGTGAGTCAACTCATTGAACACCTCCTCTGTATAGCACTCCGTGCCATTTACTGTTTGTTATTTGTGCTCCATTGCATAACATGACATATTATAAAAACACTGTGGTCTTCTTTGCTTTTATTCAGTCTCTTCAACTAGCAATTAAAGGGGACCTGTCACCCGAAAAAAATTATAATAAATCCTATTTTATCACATAAGTCAAGCAAAATAAACTTTAATTACACTGTATAAATTATTTGAATATTGTTTCCTTTGGCCTGGAAATTAATAATTATAACAAGCAGGTATGAGACATTTTGTGGACACTGTTATTAAGACAAGCCTTGTATCATCTCAAAATCTTGTTTGTGCACCAGAATGGGGGACCTGATGTCCATCCCCATGTCCTGGTTACACAATTAAATGTTAAAGAGAGAGGGGGAATGTGGGGAGAGTAGTGACATCTGCTGAATGGAAAGTGAACGTGATTGCTTGCCCCGCCTCTATGCCTAAGGCAGAGGAGGGGCAGGCAATATTTGATTGACAACTGAGATTTTTAAACGAGTTTACAACAGCTATGAATGCTTTAATAAAAAATTGATTTGGATTTCATGTTTAATCTGAAAAGGACTTTTACAGATTTTTATGTCTGCGTGACAGGTCCTCTTTAATTGGTTTTATATGATCTGCTCTTAAAGGAGGACTAAACTCTGAAAATGAATATGGCTAGAAATGCTATAATGTATATACTGAACTGATTGAAGCAGCCTAAATGCTTAGCAATACTATAGTAGTAATGATCCAGGCTTCAAAGTTGTCACAGGAGTTTGTTTTGTTAGGAGTGTCTGCGACACTCACATGCTCAGTGTGCTCTTTTGAGAAGCTAAGCTTAGGGGTTGTCACAAATCGTCAAGCAGAAAATAAGGTTTGCCTGTCATATAAGCTGATGCTACAGGGCTGATTATTAAATTCTGATGCTAATTGTGCTGGTTTCTGAGCTGAGGTACTAGTTATCTGAATTATTTACTAATCAGCCTTATATTGTGACATTTCTATTCTATGTGTACTGTATATTGTGAGTGGGTCCCTAAGCTCAGTAAGTGACAGCAGCACAGAGCATGTGCAGTGAATCAGGATCAGGATTGTGGTTGCCCTGGGCTCATATAGCCCAAACCATAATGTACAACATTTCTGCCCTACTGCTTTAGTTAAGCTTTAGTTCTCCTTTAAGGGGATAATATACAGGGCAACCTGTACAGTACCTGACTGACAGAAATGGACAGATATCATACAAGCAACAACTTTTTATTGTTCTGTTGATTCTGTGATACCACCCCAACTATCAGAACAAATTACCTTGAGGGTTGTTTTGTTATACTCTAGGGGAGGACTGGAAGTATTGGAGTGTTTTGCAAAATCTTGTCTCTAATCATTCCCTTGAGATCCAACTTTTATTGTCTCCTTTTATATCTGTTCGTTCAGTACGATATGAGGATCTGTATGCCTTTTCCTACAACCCAAAACAGAAGGAGTCAGAAGGAGTTCTCGGCTGGCAGCATATTGACCTGAAGGAGGAGTATCAGCGCATGGGAGTTCCCAACTCTTACTGGCAGTTGTCGGATGTTAATCGTGACTACAAGGTAAGCCAATCACAAAGGGCAATCCTACGGCAAGAAATCTATTCCTATATACTGTGTGCATCATACTAGGGGCTTTTGCAAGCCCAATAATGACTGCATCAACATGTCCTTGTCAAATGGAATTTATGAACCTGCTTGATAGAGAGTCTTAACCCTGGCTAGATATTGATGGAACAACTTAAAGGAGAACTAGACACTTTAAATGAATGTGGCTAAAAATGCAATTTTTTATATATTGAACTTATTGCACCAGCCTAAAGTTTCAGCTTCTAAATAGCAGCGATGATCCAGGACTTCAAACTTATCAGAGGGGGTCGCCATCTTGGAAAGTGTCAGTGACATGCACATGCTCAGTGGGCTCTGAGCAGCTGTTGAGAAGCTAAGCTTAGGGGTCGTCACAAATTATCAAGCAGAAAATGAGGTTTGTCTGTATATAAGCTGATACTAGTTGCACTGATTTATGTGCTGCCATGTAGTAATTATCTGTATTAATTACAAATCAGCCTTATATTTATATTATATGTGTACTATATATTGTGAGTGAGCCCTAAGCTCAGTAAGTGAAAGCAGCACAGGGCATGTGCAGTGAATCAGCAGAAAAGAAGATGGGGAGCTACTGGGGCATCTTTGGAGACACAGATCTTTACTGCTAAAGGGCTGTGGTTGTCTTGGGCTGGTACAGAAACTCAAAACATAATGTACAACATTTGTAGCTACTTCTTTAGTTAGGCTTTAGTTCTCCTTTAATGTAGACCCCACTGATAATGAGGTCTACAATCTGGGCACCCTGTATGGACATATCTAGCCTGTAGGGAGTGATTAGTCAGTCCAAGAAAATATAAGCCCTTAATGTTTCTGCCTGGCGTCTCCTATTATAATACGTATTGATGTTTTCAGTATCTTATCCAGGAATCTGCCACACCTGCCTGTTCAGATCCTCCTGGGACTGTAGTTAACTAGAAATTCTAATGCCAAAGATCAATGGTAAAATGGTAATTCATGCAAAACTCCACCCAGTATAGACCTTGATTGTTTTTTTTAAAGTTAAAGCAATAAATGCTTGGCAATATGATATTGTTTAGTTTCTGTGTGCTGCTATATTAGCAAGGCTGAGTGTGCTCACCGACAGTGGGGAAACCCTGGTATTATCTTCACTTAGAATATAGTGATAATTCCAAGGTCTCCTCAGCACTTTGCAGCTGAAAAATCACCTGCTAACGCTATTTAAATGCTGATCATCAAGTGACTCCTTCCCCACTATAAACATTTTAGATGCAAACCGAAATTTGTGTCAAAACACAAGTGCACTTGCCAGTGGCGTAACAATGATGTGCCATGCTCCCCTGAAAAATTTTTTTTGGAGGGGCCCAGTGCACACCTACCCAGCCCTCCTTCCAACTGCCATCTCACCTGCCTGACCGTATCCCTCTGCTCCCTGCCGTGCACGGAAGTTAGGTAAGAGAGTGGCCGGGGAGGGTGGGGGGATACCTTAATGTTATAGAAGAATCAACTGTGTTCTTTGCTTCTATAGTTACGCCACTCGCACTTGCATTATTTTAAAGCATTGGGCACAATTGTATGGGACACAACTCCCCACGTAGCCACGATTGAGTTGAAATTATGGGGAAAATTGCACATCGCACATTGCAGTTGTGATCGTAAGTAACCCCTAAAGTATTCTGCTGAATCCAATTCTTGGAAGAAGCATTTAGCGCATTCGTAATTTACATCCCATTTGAATTCTCTGTGCAGCCATGGAAGTATCTCTTGTTATGCTCGGTGGAACAGTGTGAGACTGAGAGGGACCCTTGCTAGCACTGAGATTGGATTGAGATAAGATTCTGTTGGCGCCCAATGTTGCCTGTCAGTATGAAGTATGAAGATGTCGACCTCTTTTCATGACAGCAATGTTTTAATGAGATAGGCCCTGGCATTTCAAATACTCAGAGGTAGAGTCCTGTGCGGAACCAATTTGTTAAAGCCAACCCGCATACTTACACGCTACCCGACTCGACCCGCAAGAACCTTATCCGCAAAACCCGATCCGCGACCCGCTGACCATCAAGAAACAGGAAGTGCTGTCATTGTAAACCGGAAGTAATATCATTAGAAGTAGGCGTGATCAGAAAAAAAGAATTAAAACTTGTTATTGAGAAGACCCGCAAACCCGGAGAACCGCCGACCTGCATCTATACCCGCTCCTGAAACTTCTACCTGCAACCCGCAGGGTACCGCAGGTTTTTGCGGGTACCCGACCCGCTGCAGGACTCTACTCCCCAACCAGACCACTAAATCGTGACTGTCTATGGCATTTTACGGTAGTGAAAATCTGTAGTGAAGCCCATAAGTAAATAAGTAGAATATAAATCTATCCATGTCAATTTTATTGAAAATGTCACTATGCAACAGTGAATAATGTATCTGCCGACCAGATGCATGCTCTCTTTGCCTTTCACTCATCCTACTGAACCTCTGCAGCAGCCAGAGTGGAGGTGGGTCTACACAGGAGTGGAAACATAGCTGAAACCTTGCAATGTTTTACATTATGAGAAAATATATACTGTAAGTGCTGTTGTTTTAGCAGCTCATATATTAAACCTAATGGAGTAGCGATCAGAAGAGTCCTCATTCTTTGTATTGTGCAGTTTCATGGCACTGTACAGCAGGCATGTCACAATCACTATTGCTGCAGGCTGTACTTTTCAGCTCCTCAAAGTCTGTGCTGCCTACTGGTCGACAGTAGAGCATAAAGCAGCAACTGGAAGAAGATTTCCGCAATTTACTGGAAATTATCGATTATAATATAATTTGTCCTGGTAATGCACCCTGATGCAACCCAGAAGCCCAGGGCTTGGTTGTTTCCAAGCATTTCTCTACTAGTTATTGGCAGCTGCCGCCAGTCTCTGCCCTGCTTAATGTATCAAGCGCCACCTCCAGGAGCTCAGTAGCAACCGTATATTTCTGTCTGACTCACAAACCACATCCTTTCTGCAACTATACAAATTTGCTATAGCTTTTAAAACGGATATCCACCTGAAAACTGTATCTTTCTATAATGACGGAAAATTTGTCCCTGATTCGCGCACGTGTAATATGGTGTATGGAAAGAGAACTGAAACGGACAGAAAGAAATACTGCTTTCAACGTCGAATAATAACTTTAAAACCCTTGAAAATTTGGGAAGTGTGTGTATAGGGCAGTTGCTGAGAATTGCAGTTTTTTTTATGACGCAATATTTTCTTTTAGGGTATATATCCCTTTTAATTCCTTATATAATGAATTCTAGGCATTTCCAGCCTGTAACGGTACAGCTTTGGGATCTGTTATCTGGAAACCCCATATCCAGAAAACGGCAGACTCCATTTTATCCAAATAATTAAAGTTTTTACAAATGATTTCTTTTTCTCTGTAATAATAAAACAGTACCTTGTACTAAGATATAATTAATCCTTATTGGAGGCAAAACCAACCTATTTGGTTTATTTAATGTTTACATGATTTTCTAGTAGACTTAAGGTATGGAGATCCAAATTATGGAAAAATCTGTTATCCAGAAAACCCCAGGCCCCAAACATTCTGGATAACAGTTCTCATACCTGTACTTGACTATTCCGTTCCTCTCTGATTGCAGGTGTGTGACACGTACCCTCGAGAGCTTTACGTCCCAATAACCGCAAGCAAACCCATCATTGTTGGAAGCTCAAAGTTCAGAAGCAAAGGAAGGTTTCCAGTGCTGTCCTATTATCACCAGACTAAGCAGGTATTTCTTATACTTTAGTGTTGTAGAATTTCTAGATCATATAGTGCAGCCTTTTTATTTTCAGGTAACGCACTTGATTCACTTCTATTGGTTCATTAGTAATATAATGCAACAGATTAATCTCAATATTGCCCTTCTGTGAGTATAACATGACCGCTTTCTGTGCTGGCAGAGCACCAACAATGTGGTGTAAGAATAAAATAAACTATTTTGCATGGACCCTGTTTAAATACAGTTGAGAATGAATATGTTCCAATACACTAATTTGGCAGGGGCTCCTCTTAAATGGGTGGGTCACCATTAAATTAACTGTTAGTATGGTGCAGATTGAGACAATTCTGATATTCTGAGACAATTCGCATTTGGGTTTAATTTATGTTTTTTGGGTTATTTAGCTTTTTATTCAGCATCTCTTCAGTTTGTAGTTTCAGCAATCTGGTTGCTATGGCCCAAATTCCCCTAGCAATCATGCAATGATTTGAATAAGAGACTGGAATATGAATAGGAGAGGCCAGAATAATAAAAAGTAGCAATAACAATACATTTGTAGCCTTACAGAACATTTGTTTTTTAGATGGGGTCAGTGACCCCCATTTGAAAGCTGGAAAGAGTCAGAAAAATAAGCCAAATAATTCAGAAAAGAAAAAAGAAAAGGCCAACAAAAAAGTTTCTTAGAATTAGCCATTCTATAACTTAAAGGGGAACCACCCTTTTAATACACAATAGCTTATTGTTTATTTGCCTTATTGAGTGCTGTCCAATTGCTTTTGTCTAATGGATGGGTATATATAAAGTGAACCGCCCTTTAACAGGGTAAGCATGGCTTGCCCTTCCAGATATACACTTTTAGATTATTCTAATGTGTGATTTCAGCTGTGTAATAAATTATTACACAATCTGAGCTACAGTACTTTAAATGCACCAAATTGTAATTATTATATTTGCACAGCAATAACGCCGCACTGAACTCCTAACGGTTATTTCCTAGGCCGCCATCTGCAGGTGTAGTCAGCCATTGTCAGGCTTCAGCGCAAGGTGCTTGGAAGATGAACATATGCTGCAGTCTATTAGTAAAGCCAATCCGGTGTGTCGGCTGATGTATGTAATGGATACAAGACCAAAGGTATTTAGCTTTTCTTTCCCATGCACAGGTTGTTGGCCTACAGACAAGAGGTGGCCATCCAAGGGTTTTTTTTGCCCCACCTGTTAAAGGGCTCCATAGAATCTAGGAATCTAGAATTCCAGGAAAGAATGTTCATTTCAATACACACACATATAGCTGAATCGTCAGATATACAAGTAGAAACAATGGAATTCTACCTGTATCTGGCGATTCAGCACTAATAGTGGCGGATGTCCAGGTGCCTTCAAAGGAGCCCAATCAAAATTTTTGCAGCCAGCCCAATCGGCAAGCCAACCGATATCCCAGTTTTCTGCCGATAACGGTTGGCTTATCTCCCACCATACACGCACCGAATATCGCACGAAAAATTTTTTGTATGATATTATTGGTGTGTCTACGGTCACCTTTATGATCTATTAAAAGGCAGAAATTGATCTGTTGGAAGATAATGATGAGATTCATTGACCAGAGTTGGAAATCTTGGGCCCCTTCTTTAATTAGACTTTTTGTTAATCAGGAATATCCAACTTCTGAACCTCCACTTGCAGTTAAAATAACTCTTAGATCTTATTTCAACACACAAAGGATGCATTATCTGACAATTATATGAAGTAGGTCATTTCAGTTTTTACCAAGGAAGTTTATAACTGGCGTGTATTTTTTATTTGAAGCTGCAGGCCCAGGGCAAATACCCTGTCTGCTCTGCCGTGTAGCACAATGCACATTTAAAATACACTCATTAGTGTAGCTTGAGTTAGAGTTCTGATTCCTGTTCTTTATTGGTTTCTAAGCTGAATGAAAAACCAGAGAAAGCATCCCCTAAATTAAGAGAGAAAGCCCCCATATAGGAATCAATTCTCAACACTTTAACTCATAAAAGTAAACCTTTATTCATTAGAAAAGATAAAATACACCCAAGTTAAAAATGCAAATAAGGAGAGAGGAACACAAATTTCTGTATTGTGAGCTGGCAGACCACAGATAAATAAATATACTGTCATAGGTTACACTATACCAAAGACAACAAAATCCACATACACTTCAAGCACACGTACCAGGTACACAAGCTGCAACAATCTCTCTTATAAAGCATGTAAATATTCATAAAAGCGGGCAATAGGCTTGAGGGCTCAAACATAACCATGTGATTCAAATGGTAGAAAAAAGGCTCAGTGGGATTCCGCAGAAAACATGCCAATTCTCCCCATGAATCGATTTATCCACTGTGGGGCAACTGGATTCCTTAAAACACTGAACTATTATGGCTTAATTTCAGAGTATTGATTCCTGTGCATTTGTTTTTTTTTTATTTCTTAGCTGAATGCCATGGCTAACAGAGCAGCAGGCAAAGGGTACGAGAATGCCGACAACTACTCCAACATTAAATTCCAGTTTGTTGGGATCGAGAATATCCACGTGATGAGGTCCAGTTTGCAGAAGCTCCTTGAAGGTGAGCGGGTCTGTGGTTCGTGTTCTAAAAGGAAGGATATTTCATTATACTCCTGTCTTCATTTGCGCACCTTTAAAGATATTGATTAGGGTAAAAATAAAATCGGTGTAAAAAGATAGACAAAATAAAACATGTTTCTGATTTAGTTAATTAGCCCAAAATGTAATGTATAAAGACTGGAGTGACTGGATGTCTAACATAATAGCCAGAACACTACTTCCTGCTTTGTTGCTCTTGCTTTTCCAGTTATGTCCCATGTGCCCCCCTTTAAGTCACTGACTAACTCAGATAGCATGCTAAAGTTATCTATAGTAGGTTACTTCAGCGCCCGGCCAAGCCTTAAATGTAGTGGTGCTTCTTTCCTCCAAGATTTCACCGATATACAGTCAAAGGAATGAGGAGAGCAATCCAAAAGCAGAATAATGCTACAATGTGATTTATTAGCAACTACAAAACACTACACTTGATAAAGGGCGTGTTTGGCTCGAAACATGTAGTGTTTTGTAGTTGCTAATAAATCACATTGTAGCAGTTATTCTGCTTTTGAATTGCTCTCCTCATTCCTTTGACAACATGCTAAAGTTGCTGGAAGGCTCACTGCAGTAGCAACATGGACCTTATTTGTTAGATGCCAAGTTCAGGCCATTGGGTAGGATTGTGGACTGGTACCACATTACACATTCATACTGATCCTGCATCTCTTGCCTTCACACTTTATTCACTGTCCCACTGTTGCCGCCTTTACTTTACATTCCCTATAGTTCCCTTTGTGACCATTCCCTAATGTCACATCCCATCCTGCAGGCACAATCTCTCATATCCCCAAATATTCTAGCCTTCCATCCCTCATCTGTCCTCTTACCTTGCTGCCTCCACCTGGGACACCTGATTATATTTTTATATTGCTTCCCTATTAATACAGGTATGGGATCTGCTATCGGAAACCCATTATCCAGAAAGCTCAAATTACGGAAAACTTGTCTCCAATAGACTCTATTTTATCCCAATAATCCAATTTTTTTTAAAAATGACTCCCTTTTTCTGTGTAATAATAAAACAGTAGCTTGTACTTGATCCCAACTAAGATATAATTAATTCTTACTGGAAGCAAAACCAGCCTATTGGGTTTATTTCAAGTTTACATGATTTTCTAGTAGACTAGGGATGCATTGATTTCGGGATTCGGCCTTTTTCAGCAGGATTTGGCTGAATCCTTCTGCCTGGCCGAACCAAATCCGAATCTTAATTTGCATATGCAAATTATGGACGGGGAGGGAAATCTCATGCCTTTTTGTCACAAAACAAGGAAGTTAAAAATGTTTTCCCCTTCCCATCCCTAATTTATATAAATTAGTATACGGTTCAGGATTTGGCCGAATCTTTCGTGAAGGGTTCGGCTGAATACAAAATAGTGGATTCGGTGCATCTCTATAGTAGACATAAGGTATGAAGATCCAAATGACGGAAAGATCTGTTATCTGGAAAACCCCAGGTCCCGAGCCTTCTGGATAACAGTTCTCATACCTTTACTTGAATATTCCGTGCTTCTCTGATTGCAGGTGTGTGTGACACGTACCCTCGAGAGCTTTACCTCCCAATAACCGCAAGCAAACCCATATCTGTATCATATTGGCCCGGTGGCAACCCTCAACACACAATAAATACAGTGTCCGTTTCATGTATAATAATGGCAGGATAAATGCAGTGACAACTTTCTATATATAATTCCTTCATCCTGTTCATTGTAGATATTTCATTGGTGTCAGTTTGGGGACGTTTAGCAACCCCCACTTTTTCATTAAAATCTACCAGAGATTGGTACCTTGGCATTCCCTGAGGAGCTAGTGAGTGTTCCCTTGGGAATTCTATCTGTAGATATATTCACGCATTTAAATAAGAATGTCTCACTCTACATTTATAACAATGTATAGCAGTACTTGAGTTTCTGTATAACTAACTGACTCTATGTATACTCTTTATTTTAGTCTGTGGGACAAAAGCATTAACCGTAAATGATTTTTATAACGGCTTAGAGAATTCTGGATGGCTTCGCCACATTAAGGCTGTGTTGGATGCCTCTGTTTGCTTAGCCAAGGTAGGTCATGATTACTGCCACTCTGTCGCTGCAATGTCAATATGTATCACAAACATTTACATGCTAGGGCATATTCACCTACGGGGGGCAACATGTCCCTTCTCCTTAAAACCACAAAGCAAAGGTTATAGGAGAGTACAGGGAATAAGTGGCCGCTCACCCTGACTAATTGATTATCTGTCAGTAGGGATGCACCGAATCCAGGATTCGGTTCGGGATTGGGCCAGGATTCTGCCTTTTTCAGCAGGATTCGGATTCGGCCAAATCCTTCTGCCCTGGCCGATCCGAATCAGAACCCTAATTTGCATATGCAAATGAGGGGAGGGAAATTTTGAGACTTTTTGTCACAAAACAAGGAAGTAAATAATGTTTTCCCCTTCCCACCCATAATTTGCATATGCAAATTAGGATTTGGTTCGGTATTCAGCCGAATCTTTGCAAAGGATTTGGGGGTTCGGCCGAATCCAAAATAGTGGATTCGGTGCATCCCTATCTCTCAGCTCAATTTAAATGCATAAATCCTGCAATGCACCTATTAAAGGGGTGGTTCACCTATTTAGAATGGCAAATTCTAAGCAACTTTACAATTGGTCTACATTTAATTATTTGCCATCTTCTTCTGACTCTTCCCAGTTTCCAAATGGGAGTCGCAGACCCCCATTTTAAAAACACATGCTCTGTAAGGCTACAAATGTATTGTTATTGCTACTTTTTATTATTCATCTGTCTATTTAAGCCTCTCCTATTCCAGTGTCTTGTTTAAAGGGGGCCTGTCACCCCAAGAAATAATTCCAAATTATTTTCTATCATGTTAGTTGAGCAAAATAAACTTTACTTACACAATATTTATTATTTAAGTTTTGTTTCCTTCAGTCTTGGAATTACATAATCACAGCAAGTTGGCAGGAGCCATTTTGTAGACACTGTTATTAAGACAAATCACAACAAAATCTTGTGTATGCACCAGAATGGGGGCCTAATGCCCATGCGCAGTGCCCTACACAATTATAGAGCCTGAGGAGTGAAGGGGAAATGGGAGGAGGGCACTGACATGCAGGAAGTGCTGAATAGAAAGTGAAAGTAATTCACTGCGCCACCTCTATGCCTCGGGCATAGAGGCGGGGCAGATAATATTTGATTGACAGCTCAGATATTTAAACACCTTTATAACAGGTATGGATATTGTAATGAAATAAAATATTTGTGTTCCATGTTAAATTTGCAAAGGACTTTAATTATGCAGCTTTTTATGTGTAGATGACAGGTCCACTTTAATTAGTGCATGGTTGCTATGGTGATTTGGACCTTAACAACCAGATTGCTGAAATTGCAAACTGCAGAGCTGCTGACTTAAAAGCTACATAACTCAAAAACCACAAATAATAAAAAATGAAAACCAACAGAAAGTTGTCTCAGAATATCACTCTCTACATTATAGAGATATGGGATCTGTTATCTGGAAACCTGTTATCCAGAAAACTCCAAATTACAGAAGGGCTGTCTCCCATACACTCAATTTTATCCAAGTAATCCAATTTTTTTTTTAAATGATTTCCTTTTCTCTGTAACTATAAAACAGTACGTTGTACTTGATCCCAACTAAGATATAATTAATCCTTATTGGAAGCAGAACCAGTTATCGGGTTTATTTTAGGGATGCACCGAATCCACTATTTTGGATTCGGCCGAATCCCCGAATCCATCTTGGAAGATTCGCCCGAATACCGAACCGAATCCAAATCCTCATTTGCATATACAAATTAGGGTCGGGAAAGGAAAAAGTGGAAAAAAATTGGTTAGCTTCCTTGTTTTGTAACAAAAAATCACGTGAAATCCTGCCCTCCCCACAATTTGCATATGCAAATTAGGATTCAGTTCGGCCAGGCACAAGGATTCGCCCAAATCTGAATCGTGCTGAAAAAGGCCAAATCCCGAACCGAATTCTGGATTCGGTGCATCCCTAGTGTTTATATGATTTTCTAGTCTAGTAGACTTAAGGTATGAAGATCCAAATTACAGAAAGATCCATTATCCAGAAAGCTCCAGGTCCCGAGCATTCTGGATAACAGGTCCCATACCTGTAGTAAAAGTGGATTTAAAGGTGAACAACCCCTTTAAGGTGACTTTTGTAACAGATATGATATTATGGGTTCCTTTCTAGAACATAATTCCTTAACTAGAGCTTTTTGCAGTATCTAAGAATCTATGCCAACGTCCCAAAGGCATGTACCCCTCTCTGTGCCTTGTCTCACATTTCTATGCGCTTCCCCTTTGCAGGCCATTAATGATGAAAATGCCAGCGTGTTAGTGCACTGTTCTGATGGCTGGGACCGCACATCACAAGTGTGTTCCCTAGGATCCTTATTGTTGGATTCATTCTACCGGACCATGAAGGGGTTTATGGTAAGTTAGTAATTTATCCTACATGAATATGAGAGCATAGGATAAAGTGTTTAACTGATGCACTTGTAATACTAATTCTAATAATGTTTGCTAGATTGTAGATGATAAGAAACATTTTGCTTATATAGTGTAACCCTAAAGGTCAGGGCACACAGGCAGATACGGGGAGATTAGTCGCCCGGCGACAAATCTCCTCTTCTTCTTCGGGGGGACTAATCATCCCGTACTGCCTCCCGCTGGCTAAAATGTAAATCGATGGCGGGATGGCACTCGAAAAAATTTGTTTTCCGAAGTTGCCTCAAGATGAAACTTTGGGCGACTTTGGAAAACGAATCTCTCTTAGTGCCATCCCAATGGCGATTTACATTTTAGCCGACGGAAGGCAGAGGAGGCAGTTTGGGGGGGGGGATAAGTCGCCCTGAAGAAGAGGAGATTTTTCGCCCATCTGCCTGTGCGCCCTGACCCTTAGCCTTTTATGGGAACAAAAACAGCATGACAATGGGTGCTAAGCATACACCCAGTATAACTTTGCTGCCTCAATAAAATCCCCCCCTTTGCTCACAGTATTTGAGGCCCTAGTATCTTGTAAGGATTTATATACACCTACTCATCCACACACTTGGCAGAAAATAAATCACACCCCTTAGTAAAAAGATGTTACTAGGGTTGCCACCCAGGCGGTATTTTACTGGCTTAGCTGGTAAAATACCTGCCAGGGCCGTTATTGCAAATTTACCGGCAATGTAGCTGCCTGTAAATTTGTAATATCCTTAAAAAGACCCCTCGGCCCGCACCCAATCCCCTGAAAACGTAACTTTAGTTCTCCGTCTTGAAATTTCCGCGGCCCTGCCCCCTTTTACGTCACACTCTGCCCTTTTTTTTGTTCCTGCCCCCCCACCAGCCGGTAAAAAATTTTTTTTAGGAAAAGCTGGCAACCCTACATGTTACAGTAACAGATCCTTTGTATTGGCATTGACTATTTCTATAAAAAATTTTTTTACCATGTTAGAGAGTACGAATCCATGGAGTGAGAATTGTTGTCCCATTGGTGTCAGTGTTAGATACAAGGAATTTGTTGGGACTCTTCTCACCTTTTAGTATCTTATAGTATGGCTAATTCTAACTTTTCAGTTGGCCTTCATTTTTTCTTTTTTATAGTTTTTCAATCATTTGCCTGACTGTATCCATCTTTCAAATGGGGGGTCACGGGCCCCATTTACAAAAAAGCTCTGTAAGGCTACACATTTACTCATCTTTGTATTCAGGGCCTATTCTATTCATAATCCTTATACATATCAATGCATGGTTACTGGGTTAATTTGCACCCTAGCTTCCAGATTGCTGAAATTGCAAACTGGAGAGCTGCTGAATAAAAAGCTAAATAACTCAAAAACCACATATACTTAAAAAACAATTGCAAATTATCTCAGAATATCACTCTCTATATCATACTAAAAGTCAATTTAAAGCTGAACAACCCCTTTAATGAGGAGGTTCTTTGGTCCCGCTAACACATTTTAATTCATGGTATTTTCTAATCTTGTTAGAGCGAGAACTCTTTCTGTAGACCGACCAAAATATTTCTTGTCCTGTCCATTTATTTTGCAGGTTCTGATTGAGAAGGAGTGGATAGCCTTTGGTCACAAATTTTCAGACAGGTAAAACCTTTACAAAAAGTTCATAATTATGATTTCATTAGGGTATCTTGCTCTTCCGGGGTGGTTTATAAAGTTATTGATATTATATGATGCTTTTGTATTTAAAAATTCTGTTGTGGGATCTGTTAGCCAAAAACCTGTTATCCACAAAGCTCCAAATTACAGGAAAGCTGTCTCCCATAGATTCCATTTTAATCAAATAATTCAGTTTTTTAAAAATGATTTCCTTTTTCTCTGTAATAATAAAACAGTAGCTTGTACTTGATCTAAACTAAGATATAATTAATCCTTATTGGTGGGAAAACCAGCCTATTTGGGTTTATTTAATGTTTAGTATGGAATTACAGATCCCTTGTCTGGAAAACCCCAGGTCCTGAGCATTCTGGATAATAGGTCCCATTCCTGTAGTAATAATATGAGTGTTAGTGTATGAGGTTGCGATTCACATAAAGCTGTAACCAATCACTTTACTAGAGCAGCCGTTAACAGAGCATCATATAGCTGGAGTACTTTGATGGAGATAGTGGGTGGCTTTAGAAACCTCAACTGTGCTCCCACAATTGTACCAATAAACCAGCTGTTTGCAGGCCTTGTGCACTGTTTTAGGATTTTGGCTTCTTGTGCATTTGTTCCTTGCAATTTTATTTAGGTCTCCATAATACAGTGATTCATGTTTTATTGATTCTTTAGCAAATAAACCTCTATCACAGAGCTGCTGTACAAGCCCCAAGGTGCAGTAACCCCAAAGTTAAGCTCAATGAACAGGTCCCTTCCTCTGAAACTCCTGCCACTCACAACACCGTGTTACAACTTTGTTTCTTATTTGTGTTAAAAAAAAACCTACCTTGAGATCATCCGAGAAACTGCTGCCCCCTCCACTCTTCCTGTAGAACCTGTTCAATGACAGCCAGCTTAATGATGCTTTTCCTCTTTAAGACATCTGTGACCATATGAGTGCCTATGATTGTTGCTGGCTTTGTATTTTAATTCTAGTTCGCTTGGGAAATAGTAGAAAAACATGGCCTTTTAGCCCCACCCTTGTTACAGTGACTTGTGTTTTCTGACGGCAGGTGTGGGCAGCTAGACAGTGAATCTAAGGAGGTCGCTCCGGTTTTTACCCAGTTCCTGGAATGTGTGTGGCAGCTTATGGAACAGTTCCCCCGAGCCTTCGAATTCAATGAAGATTTCCTTCTTCAGATTCATGAACATGTCCACTCGTGCCAATTTGGAAACTTCTTAGGAAACTGCCAGAAAGAGAGAGAAGAGCTCAGGTGAGGAGCTAAAGATGTAAAATATATACGAAATGTCTCTGCCTTTAGTGCTTCATGATTCTGAACCTCTAGCGCTCCCCATACACGAGCCGTTATAAGCTGCCGCCAGATCAAGTCAACAGCTTATTGGGCAGTGTATGGGGCCCTCCAACTGGCTTCCCCAATCAATAGCTGGCTGAAAGTGGGGCAGATGTCGATAGGCTGGGCTTAAAAATCCAGTCAGATCGAGGACCTCATCGGTTCATTGCTGCGACCCTCGATCTGACTGCACATATTCTTCTCGTTGTGATCCAATCGTTGGGCCCTAAGGCCCATGATCGGATCAGTCCGATATCGCCCACCTCAAGGTGAACATATAGGAGAGAGATCTGCCTGTCCAACGAGCGGATCTCCCCATGTATGGCCAGCTTAGGTATCCCCTCTGTAGCCCACCTTTCTAAATCCCAGTGGGGTGACAGAAGACCTTCTATAAAATCCTTCAGAAAAATCCTGTAAGCACTTTGGAATGCTTGGTGTATCTAAGGATGGAAGTGTCTTCTGAACACTGCATTGTGTGGTGTTATTGGGCTTTAGGTCTTGTATCAAAAGACTTTAGATAAATTAAGTTCTAAATAACTTTTCTAACACTTTCATGTCTCCAGGCTAAAAGAGAAGACACATTCTCTGTGGGCTCATCTTCTGGGAGAGAAAAGCAAATATCGCAACCCCGTCTTTGATAAGAACTCACTGAGGACTCTCCCATTTCTAGAGCCAAATACCATACATTTCAGTTTCAAGTGAGTACAATCTCAGGTGTGTCGTGCAATGGCCAGATTTTAGAGCTCTGAGAACAGATGAGTGCACCATATCAGTATATTGAGACTCAGCCTATATCTTGGAAAACAGATTTAATGTCTGCATTGCTGTGTGTGTGTGTGTGTATATATATATGTGTATATATATATATATATATATATATATATATATATATATATATATATATATATATATATATATATATATATATATATATATATATATATATATATAATAGATAGATATAGAAAGATAGAGATATATAAATAGATATACATATAAGTGGAGATTTCCTTAGTCTACCAGTAGTCTCCCTTTAGTTGTTGTCGCCAGTAACCGCAAATACAGCAGTGACCATTTTCAGTCCCAGATTTGCGGGCCTAGGGCCTCAAAAATTGCGGGGTGGTTTTGAATCTCCCAACCACCCAATCCCCAGTGGAAGAGATCACAATGGGCCTGAAGAAGAAGAGCGGTGGGGAAGCAGGTTAATGCAAGGATTGTGAGCAGTTCCTGAGGTTATGAATAATGCAACAGGCAAAGCTGCTTCATACAGTAATTATATTGTGGCACTGGGAAAGGAATGTGACAAAACTTTCACTACCTTTCACTACCTTTATTTTTCTGAGCAGGTTTTGGAGAAATATGTATCACCAGTTTGACCTTAACATGCACCCCAGGCAGTCCGTGCCAAGCCTCCTATTAAGAACTATGGATGAATCTAAAGGTTTGGAAGATGAATTAAAACAGCTAAAAATAGTAAGTAAATGTGTTACCCCTATCACATATATTTATACCAATGTTTTACATTGTGAATAATGTACCCACTATTGCCGGGGCAAATTCCTGGGGGTGCCAAATAAAGGCTGTGATTGGCTATTTGGTAGCCCCTTTGTGGACTGACAGCCAAGAATCTCTGTTTGCCAGTACCCCTTGTAACCAGAATTTGCCTCCAAGCCTGGAATTCAAAAATAAGCACCTGTTTTAAGGCCACTGGGAGCAACATCCAAGGGGTTGGTGAGTAATATGTTACTTATGAACCACTGGTTGGGGATCACTGCCCTATTGTGAGGGCCTTAACCAAATATAAGGCACCCGAGGGTCCATGCCTAGGGCGGCAGCCTATATAAAAAAAAATATAATCTTTTTAAGAAAAAATCTCCACAACCACCCCCAGAAACCAGCAGCGGAGCTGAGGCGGGATGTTTAGTTAAACCCAAGTCTTTGGTGAATGTTACGTCATGCATAATATATAAAGGTATTATAACTCACAGAGGAGATCCATAACCATATAAAAGCACAAGGCCTTAAGTTTGTATTTGAAACTCTATTTACAAAGGGAGATTCTAAATTTGGGATATTTGAATAATTTGCATTATAAATACTTTTTTGTGGCAAGTGTCTCGCCTCTCCATCTCTGAACTACGCTCCTAACGGCTTGATGGCTTAATATAATGGCAATCTTATCTCACTCTGAATCTTTGCAGAAAATCCGAAACCTGACAAAGGAGGAGGGTTCGGGAAGCACTGATTCTCTCCGTTCCACTCCGCCAGCCTCCCCTGAGCTGAAGCATTCCCCAGACTTTGAGAAAGAGCTGGATATACAACCAGTCAGTGATGCCATCCGCACAGTAGAGGGCAGCAACGCAGCAGACAACCGGTATAGCGAGTACGCAGAGGAACCGGCAAAGCCTGAGCCTTCTGTTGTAAGCCTGGAGTTCGGTGTTGCCAAAATGACTTTCAGTTAGTAATTTGGATTTCCCAGACAGACTGCTGTGTGATTATCGGCTTTCGGAAGGCCCCAGTCTGCCGTTCATATGATGGAAGGTTAATGGGACACTTCATTAAAGGTTTTAGGATCAAGTATAAATTAGGGTCGATGAGCCAGGCAGGGATGTTCAGCCAGCTACACTGGAATCTTGGGGTTTGTAATAATCGTGTGTACTTGAGATCCCCCCCCAGGCTTAGAAACATGTTGGCGAACATGGGCTGCAGAGGTGAGGGAGTCACTGTCAAGCAGCTCTTGGACTTAGATAAAGGTCCATGGCCTGGTATTTATTAGCTACAAATTATCGTTTCTCACAAAGAACAAGGGAATTTGCCCTGGGACTTTCAGCATCAACCGGGTCCTTCGAGGGAAAATTGTAGATAAAAATGCAAACCTGTTGTATAACAATTATTAGATATGGTCAGTATATACATCTTGCAGCCCTTATGCAGCTTCCAGCATCCCTTAGGCAGTCAAGAGCTGCAAACTCCCCTTTTAGGTGGCAGGGAGCCCCAACATTCCTACATTGCAGGGGGGGAGCTGCTTCTATTTTTGTGGGCCTGGACATTGTATGGATAGGAACTTGCATATCAACTCAGACTTGAACTACAAATGCAGTCCTTTTCATTCAGTATCCTGATCCTTCCTCAATGCAACTCACAGCGATTTCACCTGCCTGATAGGCTTCCAATGGGTTAAACTCTGTCTAGTCCTGTACTGTTTGACCCATCTTCAGCATATATTGATATTCAAAGTGTGTTGTCTGGGATTAATTTCCAATGTATTAATCCTATATCTATAAACCAGGTATAACTCACCTGTTTGCACTAAGCTACGATGGGCAGTATAGAATATCAGGAGTGCATGCTCAGTAATTCACTTGTACCAATCTATCCTGGGTTTATCCCAGCGGATAATACTATGTATGTTCGCTTACAAAGGTAATAATTTGCACTACTTGAAATCCCCAGGATATACTTGAGCAGTGCTGGCAGACATTGACAGTGTCTTTTCTATTTAGGACTTGTAAGGGAATGTATATTAGCTACACAAAGATGCTGCTATTGGCAACAACGACGGTCATTTATAAACAATGGGCAAATTTGCACTTGGGCAGTAACCCATGACAACCAATCAGATGATTGCGTTCACTGTTCAACCTGCAGCTGGCTGATAAAAGGTAATCACTGATGTGCTGCCCTGGGTTACTGCCCCGGAGCAAATTTGCTTAGTGTTTAGAAATGAACTTCACTGTCTTTTATTCACAAATGTTAGCACCGGTACACTGCGCGACTCCTGCGTTTTCTGCATTCATTCTTTTTTTTTATGCAAATTGGAAAACTTCAACTAGTCTGTAGAGTAAGTGTGTTCCAATTGGGATGTCTAACCTGCACCCCTGAAGCTTTTAGGGCAGAGACAAACGGTCAGATTCAAGGAGATTAGTCGCCCGGGGACAAATCTCCTCTTCTTTGGGGCGACTAATCTCCCCGATCTCCCCTGTTTTCCAGCCGGCGATTTTCATTCTAGCCAGCGGGAAGGAAGGCGAGATCGGGGAGATTATGGCACTCTGATTGATTTTATTTTCTGAAGTTGTTAGCGAGGAAACTTTGGGCGACTTTGGAAAATGAAGTGCTCCGATTGCCATCCCGCCGGTGATTTTCCATCTAGCCGGCGCAAAGGCAGTTTGGGGAGATTAGTCGCCACGAAAAAGAGGAGGTTTGTCACTGGGCGACTAATCTCCCTGAATCTGACCGTGTGTCTCTGCCATTATAAAATACAACTCCCAGCATCCTCTGCCATCCTTATACCATCTAGAGAAGATAGAAGTTACAGTATAGTACAACTGGAGGGCCATTGTTTCAAATCCCTGTTCAAGAAGGTCTTCTATTAATTGTATCTGGTCTGTTTACTCTTCCCTGAGAAAATATTTCTAATAGGATAAGAGGAGGCAAATCCTTTAAGTGCCAGTCACACCATCTGCTGAAGAGTATCACAGCTGGTGATCTGGGTGTAAATCTCTTGGCAGGCAAAAGAAAAGAATGGGTTTAGAAACCCATATTGGCTGAAACTGGTTGTGCATGTGTTTGCTGTACATCCATATGGAGCATCTTGGCCAGATTAAGCCCCCCCCCATAGCAGATGACTGGTATCTAAAAAGGCTGTATAATGGTTTTGATGAAAAAAATATATATATTCCATACCTGATATATATATATATATATATATATATATATATATATATATATATATATATATATATATATATATATATATATATATATATATATATATATATATATATATATATATATATATATTTATACACACACGTAAATTCTGGGGTTGAGATTGGAATGGAGTGAGATATTTGGGGAATTAGACAGAAAACATACATTTTCCAGTACATTTACTACATTCTTCTCAATTATACTGTCTTATTAGAAATTGCTTGTGCTGTTTCCTGCAGCCAGGGGGCACATTCACACAGGCAGTCTGTGGGTGTGTTGGTTTCCTTAATACACTGTTTTTTATGTGTGTTTTGTCGAAAGCATGAGCAGCCTAGTGTGTCTACTCATCCCCAATGTCTGTAAACTCTCAGAATACACATTATTCCAAGTCAGTGAAAGCAAACGGTCAGGCTCCTGATTTATAGGGGTTGTTCACCTTTAAGTAACTTGTAGTAAGATGTAGAGAAAAAGGGTCCATCTAGTTTAAAGAGGAACTATCGTGAAAATGAAAATTTAATATTAGCGTCATCATACTGAAATAAGAACATTTCTAAATACAATCGGTTAAAAATTCTGTACCGTTTCTGAAATCAAGTTTATATTCACTATTCGTCTCTCACCATCTGTTTCTCCTCATTCTGTCTTCATTCAAGAGTTGGGTGTCAGATGAATGTTCCAATATATCTTATAGGGGGGCTTATTTTGCCTAGAAGATGTATCACAGCTCACTCTATTAAAATCACCAGACATCATGTCTCTCTACATGCAGAATTTGTGCAAAAGGCAGTTATTTTGTTTGTACTGCAATCAGTTATTTGAGTGAGCTCTAATTCATCTACTAGGAAAAGGAGCCCCCCTATGAGATATATTGGATCGTTCATCTGACACCCAATTCCTGCAAAAGACAGAATGAAGAGAAACAGATGCTGAGAGAGGAATAGTGAACATAAACTTGATTATTTCAGAAACAATGCAGAATATTTTATTTATTGTATTTAGAAAGTTTTTACTTCAGTATGAGGAAGCTTATATTAAATTTTCATTTTCACGATAGTTCCTCTTTAAACTAAACCTATGTGGGTATCTAAGCCACTAAATCTAAGACTAAGCCTTGTGGGTGTCCATAATGCCTGTTGGGCTATGTAGTCCACTGGTTGTTGGTCCAAATGTAAGGAATACTGCATAATGTTTGTGTGTTTACAATATCTTAATATAGGGTACGTTCCATTTATATTTTCAAAGAATCCGTTTAACAAGGAATTGTAGAATTATATGGAATTTATGTGTCAGTCTGCTTATCTGTCATGAGAGCAACTTGAAATATTTTTGTTTAGCGATGGATATTTTAGTGCTTCTCTTAACCATTGGGGCACCAGAAATACCTGTATGGAAACAATCCACCAAATAAAGACCTTGGGATTGTGTCAGAAGGATCTTCTACGTATAAACTTTTTTTTTCATGCAGACTACAGGCGATCTATCACAGAACCCAGTCTGGGAGTGCATTCCCAGGTGCCATAAAATAATCGAATCGAACCATTTTGGGTAGAGTTCCCCTTTATTATATTTAGAACGAGTTCCATATTCAGATCTCTATCATGAACCCCCAGCAGGAGAAGCATTGGTCATCCTTTTGCATGGAAAGCATTCGTCATAACATTTGCTCATGGTTTCCAAATTCATTTGCCTGATTATGACAAGTGGGGAAAAATATGTTGGAGGAGAACGGGAAGAAATAATGGGATTGTAGTAGAAATCTTCCATACAATGGCTTGTTTGGGAGAGTGTTGGTAAATAAGATAAGATGTACGTAAATGAATGCTGACTTCATGTGCCCGTCACACAGAGGCATTACTGTTCTGAGATGTTCCTTACAACAGAGCCATTGAGTTGATGTGAGAGGACCAGAGAGAGCCTTGAGAATATTCAAATGTCTTTATGGAAATGAAGTAGGAGAATGCATTCTGTTAAGGTGTCACTGTGAGCGGGAACATGCTTAGGACATCAATTTGTTGGGCGCTATTGTTCACCCTGTTGTCTCTCAGCTGGTTTTGCTTTACCATTCCCCCTACTGCTAATGTAGCTCAGTGGCAGCTGGAGGGCCATAGGCTGGACGTCTCTGCATGAACTGAACCATCTCAGGTGTGGGTTTCAATGTCTCCCCCCAACAATTAACTGTGTCTCATGCTCCTATTAACTTGTTGAACCATGTCATGTGCCCAATATCCACATGAGCTGATATTTAAAGCTCCACACAAGGACTTAATCACATCGCTTTTCCAGTAATAGGGCCACATTGACCCAGGTCTCCACCTGCCTGGACCATTGCAGTTAGTCAGATGCAATTTACCCTTTTTCTTACCCAGAATGCAGTGTTCTCCCACAGAAATGTCATTGGAGCTACAAGGGGGAGTGGAGTCCAACATAAGTGAAGTAGATGCTCTTGCACTTGCGTTTTGACTTGAATCGGCAGCAGTTGAGCATTATAAGGTTGTTATAACCCAAACCCCACCCATCCTCCAATTTATATCATCGTCCCTGCCATTTACAACACTGTCCTGCCTCAATTATGACTTTCATTTTTTAAGTAATTTAGCCCCAACCTTTCTAAGGTCTGCACATTTAGGATGCATATTTATTTTTTAAAATGTATGAATATTAATTGCAGGAGGCCTAAATGACCGAATGGCTCCATAGTGCTTAATAATACTGTAAGCTGGCCTGTAGTGGCGGCATATACAACATCGGGTCCCTATGCTAGATTTCAAGCCCCTTCCTCTTCATTAAAAACGAAATACGTGGCTTCCCCAGGGCCCCAGTGCATCTACATAGGCGGCACAAGTGCCACATCAACCTGTCCTGACCAACTCTTCAAATGTCTATAACCGTCAGAATCTCGGGGTCGGAGCTTGTGGCAAGAGCATGATTAGCCCTGCCCACTGCCTTCCAGCATCCTTTCTTTACATTAACATAAAGCATTTCCCATACAACAAACATGACAACTAACCTAATAAAGCTTTTACCCCATAATAATAGGTTACATTTAATTCAATTTTAGCCAATTAAACAAAACCTAAAAACCTTCTTCATAGGTAAAGTGCTGGGTGTTTTTAATTTGGCCTCGTGCCAATCGCTCATCTGACTGTGAAATCTCAGGCTTTTGTGTCTCCCAATTGAGCTGTCACATAAGCAGCGACTCAGCCAGACATCAAACCGCCAAGAATTCCTTCTGCTCAAAAATAGCTGTCATTGTCATTATCACTGTGCCTAAAAAGCTTTCTCTTCCTTTTTTTTTTTGTGTGAAAAAAATGTAATGAGATAAATTTTTAACATTAAAAAGTAATTATGTGGTTCATGCAGAACAAATCATACTTGTGTCAATGGTGGGATGGATGGGGTTACAGGAAGGGCCTATAACTGCGCTAATAACATGTTTGGGGTCACATTGATTTGCACCCTAGTCAGCTGCAGTAACAGCCCAGTCAGGTTTAATGTCACTTGCATAGACTGGGTACAGTAAGGGAAGATGGTTCCAGGTTAGGGTTGACACCTTCTCTGGAAAAAAATACCGGCCTTCCTATATATTTATCTTTTTTCCCTATTAATAATAATGGGATCAACCATCATTTTTCCCAGCCAGGCCTGTAAAATACCGGCCAGGTGGCAACCCTATTCCAGGTAGAGGGTCTATAGCTGTGGGATAGTGTATAGTAGGTCTAGACAATTTCAGGGAAAGGAATGTTGTAGTAATTTAAGTATAGAGGGCACAAGGGGCCCCAGGGAGTAGGGAGGCTGCAAGAATGTGCAAGGGGCAGGGGTTATGGATGATTCTGTGGATGGGGGGCTGAAATTTTTGAGGTAGGGGTCCCTGTCAGGGCTATAGTCTGGTTTGGTGCTGCCCTAGGCACCGGACCTATTTTTGTGGCAACGGGCGAATATGCAGTGCCGTAAGCGGATGTGACATCATAACACAACACACACGTGCATGACGTCACTTCCGCTCCCTTCAGAACCAGGTATCCCCTACCCCCCCCCCCATTTCTGCCTGAGATTTTGTGGGAAAGAATCCAGAGGGAAGGGTTTTTTTTTAATAAAAGAGGATAATGTCAAACGTTGTGTTTAATCTAGCCGTGGAAAACTGAAGTTCCTGCATGTGCATGATTTTGGCTGGATTGTTTTTGCCATTTTTGGGTTGATATCTGCCCTGTGTGTGCAAGCAGATGCAGTTCCTGTCAATGCTCCTCCCCTCAGCCCAGTGCAGCCAACAATTAAAGGTGGGCAACACCCTATTAGAGGGGTTGTTCACCGAATGATTAGTAGAGAGTGATATTCTTAGACAATTTGCAAATGGTTTTCATTTTTTATCACTTGTCGTTTTTGAGTTATTTAGCAGCCTTCCGGTTTGCAATTTCAGCAGTTTGGTTGCTGGGCCTAAATTACCCTAGCAACCATGCACTAATTTCAATGAGAGATGAATATGAATAGAAGAGGAACTGTTTAGGAAGACAAGTAATAAAAAGTAATGATAACAATACATTTGTAGCCGTACAGGGCAGATTAACTTAAACTTAACTACCACTTTAATGTACCTTGGGGCAGACTGGAGTTTTCTTACATGTGGAAAAGAAAACTATGTATATAGTATAGGCGAGATTGACTGTGGCAGTGGATAGTTGAGAGGGAGTTTGCCTTTAAAGTCTAGCAACAGAGGAGAATGTCCTTATTATATTGAATAACTGCTAAATATTTTGACTATATACAGCACCAGTAATAGTCGAACTGCAATTTCAGTTTCCCACAATGGCTGAATTGCATAATTATTTATAATTGAATGCTTCCACCCACCCCCCCCCATCTCCAGCCCCATGTGAGATAATGTACATAATAAGACAAGATGTGTCAGTAACACTGTAAACCAGGGCTGTTTATTCTTGCAGCTGAACTACAATGTATTAGCAATGGGGTTCCCTGGATCCTGCTCCCACTAATAGCAATTCTTAATACATTTAAAGTTTATACGGAAAGGAGCTGTAGAGCCGTGCATCCAGAGAATATTCGGCATGCTTCTGATCCAGGCATATAAACTAAACGGAGGCTTGGCTGAAGTCAGGCTGCTGTGCTAATTACTAATTTAAAGGTACCAAGCAGTGGGAAATCCGCTGGGATACACATAACATGCCTGACATGAGGAGATGCGTTTAGGTGAGAACAGAGGGTGTTGGGGGTTGGAGCTGGGGCATTTCCAGACACATTGTGCTGTACAGAATAAGAAGGGAAAGGTTTAAAAAGGACAATATACCATGTTTACAATTATGGTTTATTTATTTTACTGCAGACTGTAGTTTATAGAACATACTGAATTAAGTCCATAGAATAATTAGATATATAGTGGTTGAAGAAATATAGCAGCTTTCACTTAGATGCCTCCAGGTAGAGAAATCCTAATTCTAAATGGGAAACTGGAAGAATTCAAATTAGACTACAAGCGGCCCAAAAAGGCAGAATGGGGCATGGACGGGCTTTACTGCTATTCTCCCTGAGAAAATCATTTGCCATTGACCTTAAAGGAGAACTATAGCCTCAAATAGATAAACATACCAAATTTACAATTCCAGCCCAGAGGTTTAGCAACCCTAGTGATAATCCAAGCCATCGCTTATACAGGGCTGCGGTGGCTTTTCGAGCCCAAAATATAAAGTACAGACATTTCTTTGTGAGGTTTGGAGAAAGAAAACTTATTTCTATCAGAGAAGCCAAATCAGATCTGACCAGTGCATGTCATGGCCCTGCACCTATTTCCCCTACTGCGGATGATATTGGTGGGTTTGTGTAATAATTCTATGCAGTGTAATGTTTTAGTTGAGTTAGGTTTTGGGTGCAAATTACTGCCAATGGGAGGGGGACCTGTTTACTACAGGAGACCTAGGGAGAGGGTCTTTAATCAGGAAGATTCCCAACTAATACAGAGGAATTCACATGTCTGTACATTGCTGGCAGAGAGAGTTTATACTGTTAAAGTGGACCTGTCACCCAGACACAAAAATCTGTATAATAAAAGTCCTTTTCAAATTAAACATGAAATCCAATTTATATTTTTTATTAAAGCATTCATAGCTGTTGTAAGCTCATTTAAACATCTCAGCTGTCAATCAAATAGTGTCTGCCACTCCTCTATGCCAGTGGCATAGAGGCGGGGCAGACATTTACTTTTACTTTCACTTTCCATTCAGCACTTCCTAGATGTCACTGCTCTCCACACATTCCCCTGTTCTCTTTACCATTTAATTGTGTAGCCAGGGCATTGGGATGGACATCGGGTCCCCCATTTTGGTGCACAAACAAGATTCTGAGATACAACGCTTGTCTTAATAATAGTGTCCACAAAATGGCTGCTGCCTGCTTGCTATAATTATGAATTCCCAGACTGAAGGGAACAAGATTCAAATAATTTATATAGTGTAATTAAAGTTCATTTTGCTTGACTAATGTGATAAAATAGGACTTTGAATAATTTTTTTAGGTGATGGGTCCCCTTTAATGTTTAGGTCACTGGTGAGACCTCAACTTGGATATCGCAATCTGTTTTCTAGGCTCTGTCTACAGAGAAGGGCAACTAATATGATTAAGGGTCTAAATCAGGGCTGTCCAGCCCCAGTGTCCGATGTGACCCTCCAAGGATTGTTATGCCCCCCAAGTCTACTCAAAGGCTCCACAGACTTTACTGTATGACATCATCATTAGAATAGAGAAGTGGGAAAGTGCCTATTATAGAATCATTCAAGTCAAAGGAAAATAATTCCAGAGGGAGACAATTTCTTGAAGGAGAAAATGGGTAGAACCAGGAGACAAAACATACATTTCTGAAGGAGCAGATCAGAAAAGAACAAGGGGGGCACTCTTGTATAGCAAGAGGATAATTAGAGATGCACTGAATATATCATTTATGGATTTGGCCAATACCAAATCCTCCTCAGCTGAATACTCAACTGATTCTCAACTTTAATTTGTACATTCAGATTTGCACAAACTTCAATGCAATTGTATCATCTGAAAACAATTGTCACTGGCAGTTGTCCATACTAAGGATTCTGCCAAAAAAAAAAAAAAAATGGGTTGGGCTGGAATTGGGTTAGGGCCGGTGCTTAAAGTAGATGACAATATAAAAAGCCCATGTGTACGTCATCGTACATCTGAGAAATGGCATTTTTTCCCAAGATGCATTAATCAACACACTAGAACTGGAAGATGCCCAATGCCTGGCTGTAAGAAAATCTTCAATCACATGATGCATGCACTCAATGCACCCAATGCTGTGTGTCTCCCAAGAGTGAACTCTATGGCAACATAATCTCCTCTGATAGTTCTAACAAGATGTTGCTCTGTCTGCTTGTCTAATCCAAATCGCGGGAATTCTCTGTGAATTTTCGCACATCACTACCCAAAAACTGTGATTACACGTATTCCCTTAGGGCAGTGATCCTCAACCAGTAGCTCATGAAAAACATAAAGCAGCTGACCAACCCCTTTGAATTTGCTCCCAGTGGCCTCAAAGCAGGAGCTTATTTTTGAATTCCAGGCTTGGAGGCAAGTTCTGGTTGTATAATACCAGGTGTACTGCCAAACAGAGTCTCCTTTAGACTGCCAGTCCACATAAGGGCTACCAATAGCCAATCACAGTCCTTATTTGGCACCCCCAGGAACTTTTTGCATACTAAGTTGTGTTGCTCCCCAACTATTTTTACTATTGAATGTGGCTCACAGTAAAAAAAGGTTAGGAACCCCCTGCCTTAGAACAATAGCAGATTGGGAAGAAGATAATGATAGTAGGTGATACTGCTGAAGGACCATGGGTCCATGAGGTCCCTGGTGGTGGTAGCCAAACCGGCACAACAGAAGCAGATGACAATGGTATACACCAATCCAAGCCACAAAAGAAGGAATTTACCCTGTAACTATCTATGTTTACTCATAAAAAGTCTGTGTATTATCAAACCATCAATTCCATTTTATTTTGCTGAGCAGAGTAGGAAGCATTAAAAGAATCCGGTCACATCAGCTGTCTCGCATTATAATCTCCACTGTGATAAAGAAGCATGACCACATCCATATGGAATTTATTTGCTTATTTTTTATTTATTTGTTTCCAGGCATGAAGGTCAACTGTGCTGCACATTGAAATGCAACAGTGCAACTATAAACTGGCTGCTAAGAGATGTGGTAAAAAAGAACAGCACCTGGGCCTCTGATATATAGATGTGTACTAGGTTTGATATCAAAGGGGCTTGTCCTACTTGTCTAGATAATTATTTGGTGTTCTTTATTTATATAAAGCAGTGCTTTACAGAGGTTATACATCATTCCTATAAGCCCCTGCCCTGGCGGAGCTTACAATCTAATGTCCCTATCACATTCACACACACTAGTTAGTCAGTTTCATGAGTAGGCAAGTAGCTGTATTGATTGTAACTGAACTCAGGACTCCAGCATGGTAAGACTGAGCCACTTTGTCACCCATATGACGTGATAAATTGCAGATACACCTAGAAAACCCAGGTAAAAAGGATACAATCCATACAGCTCAGAAAACTACATTTACTAGAAGGGTTCTTGATTAGTGATGGGTGAATCTGTTTTGTTTGGCTTCGTTGGAAAATTCACAAATCTACCGAAAAATTTACGCAACGGTGAAAAATTTGCAAAATGCATTGAAGTCAATGGGCGTCAAAATCATTTTGACAAGTTTCAATTTTTATACACGCGACTATTTTGTCCAAATGCATTAAAGTCAATGGGCTTCCAAATAATTTTTTCACTGGTGGCGAAAAGTGGAAATTCGCCGCAAAACCATGCCAGGCGAATTTAATCACCTATAACTATTCCTAATTTTTCAAATGGTCCGGCTACCAGAGGGCAGTTTGGCTGAATGGGTACAAGTTCTATCTTAAAGGGATACTATACCCTTTAAACAATATGGGTCTCTATAGAAAGATATTGCATAAAACAGCTCATATGTAAAACCCTGCTTCATGTAAATAAACCATTTTCATAATAATATATATAATATGTAATCATAAATAGAAAATTGCCATTTTAAAAAATAAGGGATCATAGGATTCACGGTGCACACAAACAGACCAAACAAACCATACATGTTAGGTCACATGAGCCAATTAACAGACAGAGTTCTGTATTTTGCTTCAACACTTCTTCCTGTTACAGATAGAGTTGTAGTATTTCTGGTCAGGTGATCTCTGAGGCAGCACAGAGACCATCACGAAATGGTGGCTCAAGGCAAGAGATGTAAAAGGGCAATATTTACTTAAATATAGGGTCGGACTGGGGGGGCCTGGGGCCCACCGGGACTACTGTCCAGGGCCCCCCTCCACCCCGCCCCCTACTGTGATGCGCCGAGTGCACCTGCATGTGTTTGTTGCCTAGCGCATTCACAGAAGGCGCTGCGCTGATGGCGCTGCGAGAAAAAAACTTTTTTCCAGAAGTCTGGAGAGGGGTCTGGCCCGGCGGGGGCCCATTAAGGGTCGGGCCCACCGGGTATTTTCCCGGTGTCCTGCCGGGCCAGTCCAACACTGCTTAAATATATATACCAGTTTAGTAAGATTCTACCACTTAATATTAAATAAATCGGTTGCTCAAGTAAACATTTTGGGGGTATTGTTTTCCTTTAAATTTGAAATCTGACATGGGGCTAGACATATTGTCAGTTTCCCAACTGCCCCCAGTCATGTGACTTGTGCTCTGATAAACTTCAGTCACTCTTTACTGCTGTACTGCAAGTTGGAGTGATATCACCCCCTACCTTTCCCCCCCAGCAGCCTAACAACAGAACAATGGGAAGGTAACCAGATAACAGCTCCCTGGTAGATCTAAGAACAGCACTCAATAGTAAAATCCAGGTCCCACTGAGAAACATTCAGTTACATTGAGTAGGAGAAACAATAGTCTGGCAGAAAGCAGTTTAACCCAGGGTTAGTTCACACGAGGAGATTTGCCTGAAAATTTGCCCGAAGTTGCCTCACAAGGAAACTTTGGGCGACTTTGGAAAACAAAGTGCCGCTTGTGCTTTAGTCCAGGCGACTTTTCATTATAGCGGATGGGAAGACATGTGAAGGCAGTTAGGGGAGATTGTCGCCCAGAAAAAGAGGCGATTAGTTAAATCTCCCCGAATCTCCTTGTGTGAACTAACCCTTAAAAGACCAGGCAAAATGACCTGAGATGGCTGCCTACACACCAATATTACAACTAAAACAAATACACTTGCTGGTTCAGGAATGAAATGTTACATTTTAGAGTGATTTATTTGCAGTGTAAACAGTGTCATTTAGAAATAAAAACGACACCATAAAAATCATGACAGAATCCCTTTAAGGTTTATTAAGGCAGAACACAGATGGGATGTACTTACAGACTGAATGGAGAGCAGTGCTGGCCCTTTAAATGGTATGCACCCCATGTCAGCTGGAATAGGTGCTACAGTATAAGGGTGTGCCCCTTCACTCATGACCATTTGATGTTTATTAATATATGTCACACATGAGATTAAAAAGATAAGGTGATCATTGCTCAGAGAAGGATAATCATTTAAGCTCAATTATCCAATTAGGCTAATAGGTTTATGTATATTGAGTGAGTACTGTGCTTATTCATTGTATTCCATATACCAAGGTGAACGTTAATAAACCACCCATGAATGAGTTGTGCTGCTATTGTATAGCTGTTTATGCATATTCACTGGAATAAATAGAAGTAACAGGATTCCAGAGAAAATTCCCCAAACCTGTCCAGCAAAGTTTGAGGAAGATTTTGCTCACATATACTGTACTTAAAGGGATACTGTCATGGGAAAAAAAAATTTTTTCAAAATGAATCAGTTAATAGTGCTGCTCCAGCAGAATTCTGCACTGAAATCCATTTCTCAAAAGAGCAAACAGATTTTGTTATATTCAATTTTGAAATCTGACATGGGGCTAGACATATTGTCAATTTCCCATCTGCCCCAAGGCATGTGACTAGTGCTCTGATAAACTTCAATCACTCTTTACTGCTGTACTGCAAGTTGGAGTGATATCAACCCCTCCCTTCCCCCCCCCCCAGCAGACAAACAAAAGAACAATGGGAAGGTAACCAGATAGCAGCTCCCTAACACAAGATAACAGCTGCCTGGTAGATATAAGAACAAAACTCAATAGTAAAAACCCATGTCTCACTGAGACACATTCAGTCACATTGAGAAGGAAAAACAGCAGCCTGCCAGAAAGCATTTCTCTCCTAAAGTGCAGGCTCAAGTCACATGACTGGGGGCAGCTGGGAAATTGACAAAATGTTAGATTTCAAAATTGAATATAAAACAATCTGTTTGCTCTTTTGAGAAATGGATTTCAGTGCAGAATTCTGCTGGAGTAGCACTATTAACTGATTCATTTTGAAAAATTTTTTTTTTCCCATGACAGTATCCCTTTAAAGGGGTTGTTCACCTTTCAATACTTTCTTCTGTTCAGTTGTTTTCAGATTGTTTACCGGAAATAAAGACTTTTTTCAATTCATTTCTATTTTCTAGGTGTGACCATTTTTTCTAATATTAAAGAGTAAAGTTTATTTTTTCACCTTCTTATGTCTTTATAAATCAGGTCTGGCAGGGGGGGGGGTCACCGACTCTATAACTGTCCTAAGTTGATACATTAGTTGGCCCTGATGAGCAGAATCATTGAGTGTCACTAAAGGGATACTGTAATGGGAATTTTTTTTTTAAAACGCATCATTTAATAGTGCTGCTCCAGCAGAATTCTGCACTGAAATCCATTTCCCAAAAGAGCAAACAGATTTTTTTTTATATAATTTTGAAATCTGACATGGAGCTAGACATATTGTCAGTTTCCCAGCTGCCCCTAGTCATGTGACTGGTGCTCTGATAAACTTCAGTCACTCTTTACTGCTGTGCTGGAAGTTGGAGTGATATCATCCAACAACATTAAACTTTAAACTTCAATTTTGGAAGAAAATGTGGAAAATAAAAGATGGAAAGCAATTGCAAGAAGTATTTATTTCTGGTGAACAACATTAAAGCAGCTGAACTGAAAAAGAATGTTTGGAAGGTGAACAACCTCTTTATATTTCCATCAGCAACACTTGGCCTTCCAGCAGCCATTAGATATGTGGTCTATTTGCCACCAGCCTTTGTAGTGGACTAAAGATGGCCAGATTTAAGCTCCTTTTTGACTCCTTCGGATCTCATTATCTGCCTGTATATGGGCACTCCCCATTGGCTAAATATCTATCTGGCAGGTCTGAAAATTCCACAGGGCGAGGATCACATTGGTGCATTGATGTGATTCCCTTCCTATGGGCCTGCATAGGTACAGACACAGTACCTGTTATCAGGGACACCATTAAAAATCATGCAGGGACACCATTAAAAATCATGGGGTGAAAATTATGGGGCCATGGGGTGAAAATCATGGGCCCCCCCTACATTGAGGGGGTCTCTCCCTCTGATTGTTTATGTGTAGCCAGCCTAATTCATTGCACTCTTTTGCATTCAAAGCCTGTGATACCCACATATACATATACAAAGCCCTCACTTGCTACTGATGGCCTCATACTAAACCACTGCTAAATGCCATCATTTTCTGCACTGATTAACACATTCATGCCCAACTGTTAAAGACTTTGCTCTATTCTAGGAGTGTAACAAGTTCCACATCATTATTTGCACTTTGCACCTTGCCTGTATTTTTGGTAAATGAGGTATAATTATGACTTGCTTCAGATAGTACAACAGATACAGAGTCACATGCTCTCTCTAAGGGGGTTATTTATGAAAGGGGAACTCGACAAAAACATAAGTTAAGATTTTTGAAAGTAAACATAATTTCAAGCAACTTTGCAATATACATCAATTAAAAAATATGCAGACTTTTCATGATTTTTAATGGTTTGGAACAGTTTCTAAGCCTAGCCCCCTGCTCTCCTGCTGATCTGTCTGACTACTTTGCTGAGCTGGTTGACTACTGTTACTTTGTATCAACAGTCATCTGTCCTCAGCCTGCATCATCCAAACACCACAATTCCCTGCACACGTGATTTCAATAAGGAACAGAACATCACGGTGTAATGATTTGTGGGTTATGTAGTTCCTGCATGCTGTCTGTAAGCTGTGGAGAAGTTGTTACAATTTGTAACATCAGTGTTTAGTCCCTCCTTCCCTGCCAGGATTTCAAATGATGCAGAAAGAGAAGAACTGTTAAACAGCTGGATTTCAGCATAGAAAATGGCATTTATTCATACTTTTTGAAGAAACAGGTAACTGTGATGGGTATATTAGGGGTTTCTGTGTTTTGTGGGCGTCTTTATCTAATCTTATTTTGGAAGCGGAGTTCCCCTTTAAAGTCCGAATACAAAAAAAATTAAAAAATGTGAGTTTTTTTTACTTTAAAATTCGTATTTTCAGTGGCGGGAAAAAAACTTCGAGATTTTATTATACCCCGAGGATGCAAAAAGTCTGAATCCAAAAATATTCCATCTTCAACCTTTCGAGGTCATGTAGAAATCAATGGCAGAGGTCCTATTTGCAATTTGACGATATTATGGTCTGCGCTGGGTTTCATACAATAATCTGAACTATTTGGCTTTTTCTGCAGATTTCATGAAAAATTCTGACTTTTTGGCCGTGAAATCTGATAAATTCTGACAATCCGTAAAAATCATTGGTTTTTGTGCGACAATTCCAAAAAGTCATGTTTTTTCCAGATCTGATTTTTTTTCCTGTTTTTTTAATGATAAATAAGGGTACATTGTGGATTCTAGGTGGTCTGACTTTTTATTTAAAAACATCAGAAAAATTTGGATTTTAATAAATTACCCCCTAAATGTCCCTAGCAGCAATACCAGTGACTGTACTGAGTCCAGGGTATTTGCTGTGCTCTGCGACTTGCACCAAGATTAAAATCACATGCAAGGTGCAAAAGTCTTGCAGGGCAAGGTGCTAATTGCATAGAACACACAGGCACCGTGCAGACTGCTGGGGCTGCTGCTGATTTTATGCTGAATAACGAAGTAAAGTAACTTGCTTTCCTCTACAATTGAAACCATGCCCAACCTTTTATGAAGACTTATGAGTTACTATTAATCCTAGGGAGGATTTAAAATCGCAGATACAAGTGAATATGCATTATTTAGTTCCTCTAAGTACTGGAGAAAATGTAAAATATTGAACAGAGCACATTACAGAGCACAGTGTTGTTGCTGTTTCATGAGGCCATGCTGCCGCAAAAACTGTATTACTAATAATTAGGACCACCTTTTATATTTTATCTATTGATTTGCCCAACAGCTATTGCTGAAAGTTTATGTTTTATTTCCCCCAAGATATTACTGGCTCTGCCCACAGATTTAGCCTTGCCTAAGCCATTTATGAATGCAGGCATGGACCCAAGCTTCCATATGAACGCTATTCACAAAAGTAAATGTACGGGATCGGTTATCCGGAAACCTGTTATCCAGAAAGCTGCAAATTATGGGACGGCCATCTGCCATAGACTCCATTTTATTCAAATAATTAAAATGATAAAACGTATTTCCTTTTTTCCTGTAATAAGAAGACAATACCTTGTACTTATTCCCAATCCTTATTGGATGCATAACAATCCTATTAGGTGTAATTCATTTTTAAATTCTTTTTTAGTAGATGTAAGGTATGGAGATATAAATAACAGAAATACCCAGGTCCCGAGCATTCTGGATAACAGGTTCCATACCAGTACTTGCATCCATAATGCTACTTAGCCACTTGCAGTGAGCTCCAGTGTTAGCCTGGGCATTATATTAATGCTGGGATTTCTTTAGTGACTTGCAACCATAGCCCCAAATGACTTGCACCATGTGAGTGGGACACTAACACTATAATTGTCCCCACATGCTGGAAGCAACATCATTATCAGTAGTTTTTTGGAGTATAATAGTTGGTAGTGCACACCATAATATAATAATAATAATGATAGTTCTCTCTGCAGGTGCTCGTCTGTGAGTAGTACATAAGTAAAGAGAAGCAAGGCACTGAAATTATGAAAAACGAGAAAGGATTTATTTATATAAATACACAAAAAAAAAGACTCCCTTAAAAAGGCAGGGTCTTTGTCAAGGTCTGCTTTTTTCTGTGCCCCTGGCAAATATCCCCACCTTTTTTGGGGGGGCAAAATGTGTTGGGTATTTATGTAAATAAACAATTATTATATATAATTATTATATAAGCAATCATTATTTTTCATAATTTGAGCTCCCTTCTCTTTATTTCAGTCATTTTAAATGATTATCAAAAATAAAGGATCACTGATCATGCCAGATTTTATTTTGTGATTCTGAGTCTTCTACAAGCCATAAAGCCGCAAATGCCTAGGGGGTTGCCTCTGGGCTGGGCTGACATTGACACCAGGGGGTGGGGCAGTGATGTAATGGGACGGAGCGATGATGTAATGGATGGATTGTGGGTGGCTTCTGGACCGATCAGGGGAATATAAGGGTTAAGAATTGTGGTGGATTGCTGTGGAACAAAAGGGTATTACACATTTACTGGTATACCACAAAAAGGAACTTATGCTTGTTTATCATACCAGTGTTGCAATAGCATTATAAAGGGCGGTAAATGTAATCATCCCTCGAAGGGCTTTTAGATTAGTTTGAAAGATTTCGCCACGTGCACTTCAATTGGTGTCATATATATGCTTAAATGCCCTTGGGAGGTGTGGCACTTGGGATAGATTACTACAGGTATGGGATCTGTTATCTGGAAACCCATTATCCAGAAAGCTCCGAATTACGGAATGGCAGTCTCCCATAGACTCTATTATAATGAAATAATCACATTTTTTTTTAATTGATTTCCTTTTTCTCTGTAACAACAAAACAGTAGCTTGTACTTGATCCAAACTAAGATATAATTAATCTTTATTGGAAGCAAAACGTGCCTATTGGGTTCATTTAATGTTTACAAGATTTCCGAGTAGACTTAAGGTACGAAGATCCAAAGTATGGAAAGATCCAAAATCCGGAAAACCCCAGGTCCCAAACATTCTGGATAACAGGTCCCATACCTGTACTACAACAATAGGTTTTATGGATTGAGAAATTGAACACATTAGTCCCAATGGGTTTGAATGAGGAATTGAGCTATTCCTGTTTCTCCTAATAGATGGGTATGTGTTGTGCCTTATTTTGTAAAAATGTGATTGTGATTATTGCTTGATTTTTAAATTTTTAATACGTTTTTCCCCCACAGTATAATCACAAAGGAATTACAGGACTGGTTAAACTATAAAGGATTAATGCACATGGACTATGTGTATTAATGGACTGTCATATCACTAAGGTACTTTGTATCCTTTGGGGATGAGAACACCTTATATTGATATATATATATGTTTGGTCATTGCATATGTCATTCATAATGATGATGTCATTAACTTCTGGGGGTGTGGTTTATGGTTGACCTTCCCGTAAAAAAAACCTCCTTTTACATATTTTGTAAAGAGAACTTGATGAAGGGGCTTGGCCCCCGAAACGTTGGCTGGGATCTCACCTGAATAAAAGAAGCTTTCGGTTTTTGCAGAAGCATCGTGTGGAGTGTTCCTTTGTTTCTATTTGGTTCATATGTAAGAAGGCTTTTTGTTTGCAGCAGGGCCTACACTGAGCACCTCCCATCATCAAATTATTAGGGATGCACCGAATCCACGAATATGCAAATTAGGGGTTGGAAGGGAAAACATTTTTTACTTCCTTGTTTTGTGACAAAAAGTCACACGATTTCCCTACCTGAGCCTAATTTGCATATGAAAATAAGGATTCATATTTGGTTCGGTCGGACAGAAGGATTTGGCCAAATCCAAATCCTGCTGAATAAGGTCGAATCCTGGCCGAATCCCAAACCGAATCCTAGATTCGGTGCATCCCTACAAATTAAGAATAGCAAGGAAGAAATTAGAAAGTTTTGTCAATACATTTGTAATGCCAGCCCCAACCTTGGCAGGTGTTTTACTGGATAGGCTGGGAAATATCAGCAGGGTGGCAGCTCCACAAATGCTGTTATTAATTAGGAAGGCTTTTGATAATTTGTTTGGGGTGTTCTTTGTATAAAGCACAACGAGACATACACATTGTAGGTAGCAGAAGTAATAGAAATATCTGTAAAAACAATATGGAAATAGTGAATAACTAGAGAGGGCAACATGGGCCACTGCCTTGGCTATTGATGAGATGCTGAGAATTCAGCAGAAATCCTGTTCTTGGCAGTGGACAGGGCTCCATTTACCTTCACCTCTAGCCAAACCCTTTCTTTCTCCTCTCCCACAGCTGCTTGTTTTTCTGCTGCCCCATAGGATGAAGGAAGCTGGGATCTTCCCTTGGCCCTGGGAAATCAAGCAAAGATCTGATTGGGCTGTCAGGGAATACCAAAGGGGATTACACATTGACAACAGGTGGGCCTACATAAAAACCTTCATTATTATACCTCTGCTACAAGTCAATTGTCTTCCTGTTCAGCAATGTTATTATTTCACATTAAAATAAGACCATTTGTAGCTTGGATATAGAACCTGTTATCTTGTAGGTAGGGGTTCATCCTAGCAAACAGCATCAATCAGTGCTAGGCCAAACCAAATCGGCACCTATGGCAAGCCCCCTGCCGTCAATAGTCCCCCAAAAATGAAATGAAAAGTGGTGTGCTGAGTAGGGATGCACCAAATCCACTATTTTGGATTCACCCGAACCCCCGAATCTTTCATGACAGATTCAGCCGAATACTGAAAATTAGGGTGGGAAGGGGAAAACATTTTTTACATCCTTGTTTTGTGACAAAAGTCATGAAATTGCCCTCCCTGCCCCTAATTTGGATTTGGATTCGGTTCGACCGGGAAGAAGGATTCGGCTGAATCCTGTCCAAATCCCTAACCAAATTCTGGATTCGGTGCAATGGTGATTTTGCATCACTTTGGTGCTCCCTTAGGGTTCTCACAGGCACAGTTACACAAAGCCAAACGACAGATAAGTAGGCAGAAGATGTATGTGCCTAGCACCCCCACCCACTGTTGCCCTCTAGGCACTTTCCTTTTCTCCCTACCCCTCATTTGACATTTCAGCTCTTTTCTGGTTGCTAGAGTCAAATTTTACCCTAACAAACAGCCAGTGTGGTGAATAAGTCAGTGACACCCACGTGAAGCCTAGAAAGAGGCAGAAGAGAGAGGCACATCATTTCAAAACTATAAAAATGAAGACCAATAGAAAAGTTGGTAAGAACAGGTCATTCTATAAGTGCCAGTATCCCTTTAAAAGTCAAGCAGCTGTGTGTGTTTGTCTCTGCACAGAAATAGGCCAAGGATGTTTTGAACAAGGGTTTGAGGCCCCGGTGTTAGTGGCAACTTATTCTATCACTTCACTAACAATCAACATAGTGTTGCTCGGCTGGGCTAAAGCCTGTCAGACACAGCTAGCAATGAAGGTTGCTACATTATACAACATTACTACTGATTTAGGTGACCTTTCCCCATTTTTGAATAACAGCAAAACAAAAAAAAATGTGTTTGTTTTGAGTAAATGAGATGTAAATAAGATGTTCTATTCTGTAGGTTCTCATGACTGGCATCGAAGTATGCTGGCACTGATTATTCTGTGTATTCTATTGAGTATAATTACAGCTGCGGGTAAGGGGTGGCGCTTTTCAAGTCAACCCTTCAAAGGGACCCATGGTAAAAATATATTAATGGAAGGTCTATTTCAATAATTTCAATTGTTCATTGCAGGATGTATTTTTAGACATAGATCTTATTATCTATATAATAATATTGATAAGCAGAGAAAAGTGATATTTTTTTCCCAGCATACCTGGGGTATACCCAGAAATTAAGGGTGTTGTGGCCCTCTGGGATGGAACTCCAACTCCTTTGGCTTCTACTAGGGGCAATTCATGTTAGCAGTAACAAACAGAACTGGCGTATATATAAACACATACACTCAAACTGCACTCACCAGCCTTGTGATGTCGGATGCATGCAAGAGCTGAATGTAGGTCATTTACAGTATAAAATATGTACAGGTTCCATGAAATGCCTGAGTTGGTTCCATGAATGGCCTGAGTTGAATTGTGGAGGCCCCTGGTGTTTTTGTACCTCTGTAACTGCATTGCCCTCCTGTTCCTAATATCTACAGAGATTTCTTCACGGATATTTAAAGCAACAGTAACACTAAATAATGATAGTGTTTTAATGGAAGGACAATATAATGTAGTGGTGCCACGTATTGGTAAAACTGGGGTGTTTGCTTCAGAAACTCTATTATAGTTTATATAAACAAGCTGCTGTGTAGCCATGGGGCAGCCATTCAAGTACAGGATACACAGTACATAACAGATAAGCTCTGAAGTATCCCATTGTATACTACAGAGCTTATCTATTATGTGCTGTGTATCCTGTGCCCTTTCTCCTTTTTCCAGCTTGAGGGCTTTAGCACATGGGCACATTCGCCTGCTAAAATGAAAAGTCAACTGCGGCAATGCACTCGCGGCGCTTCGATTTCCAAAGTCGCTCGAAGTTTCCTCATGAGGCAACTTCGGGCAACTTCAGAAATCGAAGTGCTGCGAGCAGCCTGCAAGTGCCTCATACTGACGCAGCACTCCTCTGGGGCTGAAAACAGAGAGTTGACACAGTGTAGAGAAAGCACTGAGACTAGACTGCGCCAAACTTGCCCAATATCTGCTCTATTTTCACCAGATACTGGTTGGGCAGACCCTCCTAAGGGCTGTCACGAAAATGGGACTCTCAACCCCACATAACTCTTGGGTTTGGCTATAAGGGGTTACACTCAGTCTCTCAATCACCTTACACACAGGTTAGACTAACATCAGACATCCCAAAACACACCAACACCCACAAAAGGAATTCACTGCCACTATCTATCATTAACTGGCGATAGAAACCAAATGTGACTATTCCCCTGTCCTCTATAACAGGTAATAACTCACACTACAGAAATGCATCAAACACTCTCTCCTATGGTAGATAGCCGGGGTAAGATCCTACCAGTTCCACAAGTACTCCAGCAGCCAAAGGGTTAATTTACATTCAAACACACTTTCCTGCTAGTCATTCAACATATAAATAGGCAACTTTGCCTTTCTGCACATACAAAGAGTTCATACACTTAGGCACAAGCATTCATATGGGCGATGAGTTTGTTAGAGCACCAGGACAAACGTATTAAAATGTATTATATTTAATATTAACAGTAACAGTACATGTATCTAAAAGAATATATTACAAAGAAGACATAAAATTGCAAAAACAGTACATAAAATAAAAGGGAGTAAAAACCCTAGGTACTTTAACAAGTTTAGAATTTCCTGTTGTGTCCTCTGAGGCAAGAGTTGGGAAACACTGGGCATACAATCCACGGATATGGAGCCTCCTTGCTTGTCATTGACTACTGGGTCTGTCACCTTTTTATTGCCTGCTGGACATTCCCCTCATTACCTTATGCACGAGGTAGAAGTGCCCAGGAACTTGTCATTTACGACCCCCTGCAGTGGGTTGTTATTTTCAGGCAAGATTCCCCAATATAATATGGGTACTTGCCAGTACCCATATTATAATAAAAACATGGCCAAGCTGTGATCCATATGTGGGGGATCCGATTGATACCAGACACTAATGGGGTCTCATGTTCCATTCCCCCAGGAATCATCCCTCCTAACTGATAGGCATAGGCTGGCACTGTTTGGTTTCATTAGGAAGCATGTGACCTTCTCATAACCAATATGTAAGTTGTGAGGATGTGAATCCTATGACACAGGAGACATGGATCCTTTCCTATAATCCATATATTTTTTACACTTACTATCCCCCTTGCTGCTCTCCACAGCTCTGTTCTTTGATCAATTGATCAAAGAACTGACTGGCCCAGCTTCCTTGCCCAAATGGTGTGACTCCAAATTGTCTCAGAAGGCATATGGTGGGATATCCAAAGTCTCTTTGCGAGCCTGACACCAAATATTTCCTGTGTTAACTCTTATGATGCCAGAGCAATACTGCCCTGGCATGACAGGGGCCAATAAGCTTCCAACACAATCCAAAGGAGCCCAAGGCAACATTTTATATTAGCCACCTTAAGGCAGAGAGCCAATACAAATGCCTGTGCACCAATATTTACCGCCAAAACTGAGGCAGCACCAAAGTGTACACCTATAAGCGAGAACATGCACAAGACCTGATGCAGCGATGAGTAACCTTACAATGGCCACCTTTTATACACCAACAAACCATTTGTATGTACAGCAATAGTTGCCAGTAGTGTTCAACTTCTAAATGAAACGTATGCCTGTAAAAGTCCTATTAATAGGACACTGTAGCACCAGGTAAATATTTAAGAAAGCCGAGGGATAAAACTAAAGGTCCTATAAATCAACTAAAATGAGATAAAAGTGATGCAAAACCACTTACTTTGAGTGAAATCTTTATAGTTACGACTGTGCATCTTTCTTTTGCTCATTTGGCACAGGAGAGATATATATTTACTAGACAATCGATATTTAATGGGTCCTGGAGGTGCAGCTGTGTAGAGATATACATTACATAGATTTATTTTCCCTTCTGTGTATCAGAGCCAACTAGAAAGTAGGGATTGCTGCTGCTGAGCGCTGGGATTGGCTGAGATTTATTCACAGCTGGGCTATAAAGATCTCATGTTTAATCTGCAAGCACCAGTCTAGCCACAACAACTTAATCAGTAGCTCAGGGATTAATTTCTCATGTACGGCATCCAGTGCACTAGTGATTACTGGAAACCTCCACTAAATAGTTGCTGTTCCTTAACTATCAACAAGGCTTTGTGTATTTCTTCATGGAATAGCAAACAGGGTTCACTGTGAATGAGAATCTGGATTTAGTACCTTGATTTTGACCATAATGGTGATGACCATTTGGACATGTATAGCTGTTTCAGTAATCCTGCTGACCCTGGTGGACTGAGGACTGTCCCTGATGAAAAATTCCCATTAGTTGGCCACATCTCTGCAGCTCCATTTTCCAATAGTAAGGATGGTTGCCATGAACAAACGGAAGACTGCATGCGCGTGTGACCCCCCCTCAAATTGTATCCATCCTTTCAGCCTGATACTGAGGCCCCCTTAGCTTATTAGGTTAAAGATAAATGAAAAGAAATTGCTTTTCTCCCCAAATATACTAATGCTAATGGACATTTAAGTTTTGGTTTCCAAGAGTATCTAAGAGGGCAAATGTAACATTCCCCTAAATCTCACACCAGATGGAATTCTTCAAGATCTGCCCTCCAGTTCTGGCTCCAGACATACCTTGGGCACCCATAAAACTCTCCAGTGGCAGATGTTTGCTTTTTTGTTTTTCTTAGCATTTTTCATAAATAGGTACCTGAGGGCCATCTTTTGCACTGGGCCTGAAGTGCCTATATATAAATAAGGCCCTTAGCACTAGGCTCTCACTCTTTGGACTGCACCAGTTCTTAGGGTGGATGGTGCTGGGGAGTCTGGAAGGCTGCACTAAAGAAAGAGGGGCCATGTGAATGAGGTTTTAGAGGTGTGAGAAAGTCAGGGCAGCTTGGCAAGAGCAAAACTTGGCTCCAACAAGGATTGCTAGACTGGAGGTAGATTCCAGGTGATAACTTATGTAACACCTATTTGGGCTGCATAGCACACAAATAGTTAAACTGTCCAGCTAGCAGTAGAAGCATGGGTTACACGCGACTTCACACAACAGGGTCAGGGCCTTCGCCATGTGGAAGTGTTCCCTCTATGGTGTAGTGCAACTACATCCCCCAGGCTACTGTGCATACAACAAAAGATGGGCGCCAGGAGGTTCTTGCAGTAAAACAGAAAACGGTTTATTAACTATGCACGAGGCAAGTGACCACAGGTTTAGTACTCACGCAGGAGCTGAGGCAATAGCACATTTCTCACACAGAGCTGCAGGCATTAGGCATTTCTCACAGAGGAAAGGTCTCCATTAGGCATTTGCAGTATTCACACACATTCCCTCCTGGAAGTTGTCAGGAAAGCAGCTTCTACCCTACAGTCCCTCTTCACTGAGGTCCCTGACTGGAGGCAACACACAGAGCCTCTGGGAAGCTACTCCCTTACTGCAAATCCTTGTTGGAGCTTCAGCTGCTCTTTCTCTCTCACCTCTCTGCCTTTCTCTCCTAGAGAGACTATGACAAGTCTGCCCTAGTGCAACTATTCCTCATTCACGGGGTTACCTGGTCCCCGACTTCTTCTTCCAAAGCACATGGGCCTTTCTGGGCCTAGCTGTACCCAGGCTCCCCTGAGCACACCCAGCTGGATCACCATCCACAGGCCAAAGAGGAAGTGGCCACTCCCTACACACACTATATAGCAGTGTAGCAGGGGAGTGTCATTCTCTCCTGGCAGATCACTCTAAGAAAAAGGTGGGGGCCTTAAAGCTGCAGGGCAGATTACCCAGTAGGGGTCCCTACACTTATTTAAAGTAAAGTGACACTCAGCTAGACTAGCTTTACTCCCTTTACTCCCACTGCAGGGGATCTGGACCAATAGCAGATATCCGGGTCGGACTGGGCCGTCAGGGCACTGGATAAAAACCTGGTGGGCCCCGCCGACCCAGACCCACAGCCATCTGCAGCCCATGATGCCCCTGATCTCGCCACCACCTGGCCCCAATTGCAGACAAAACTATAGGACAGGTACACAAGGGTTATTGTGGCTGGGGGGCCTGTAAGGGGTTTACAGTAGAGGTGAAAGGGCCCGGAGGGGGGTGGGGGTCCCTGTGGCAGAAGCCCTGGGGGGGCCTCCAACTCTCCAGTCCAACACTGGCATATATTTCTGGCAGATATTTCTCTATTTAGGAGTTGGAGTCCCATCTCCTAAATTTGTTTCCATATCTGTATTTTATGTGAATGTCACTTAAAATACCTCATGTGAATTGAAGGTAGGGTTACCACCCGTATTAAACAGCCTGGCTGGTAAAAATGTTACTTGATGCCAATGTTATCAATAGGGAAAACCATAAACATATTGCCGGGCTGGTATTTTCCAGAAACGGTGGCAACGGTAATTAAGTGTACAAAGTGAGAACTTCATCTATGATAAATAAACCCCTTTATTGTGGTGAGAGGCGCCAGGGGAGAAGAGCAGAGCCAGGCTTTAGCAGATTGTGGTTGTAGGGGATTCAATTATTAGAAAAGTGAATAAGGTAATCTGTCGTCCGGTTCGCTACAACTGAACAGTTTGCTGTCTACCTGGTGCCAGGGTTCGGCATGTGGTTGATCGGGTAGACAAATTATTGGGTGGGGCTGGGCATGGGTTGAACTTATTGGACTTTGTCTTTTTTCAACCTCATTTAACTATGTATAACTATGTAACTATGTGTTAGTGTTCTGCCTGTGAGCAGCTAAAATAGTGATTTGGGCTAAGAAATGGGGTACAGATCAATGTGTGCTATTCAAGCTCATTTTAGGGAGCTAGCAAACGGGCAGATCGGGGAGATTTAGTCGCCTGCCGACTAATCGCCTCTTCTGCGGGCCGACAATCTCCCCAAAATGCCTTCCCCTGCCTGCTATAATGAGAAAACGCCAGCGCCAATGCACTTTCCTTGTGAGGCAACTTCGGAAATCGAAGCACCGCGAGTGCATTGGCGCTGGCATTTTCTCATTATAGCAGGCGGAAGGCAGTTCGGGGAGATTGTCACCCCACAGAAGAGGCGATTAGTCGCCAGGCTACTAAATCTCCAAATCTGCCCGTGTGCTAAAGCCCTTATAGCCACATTCTGCTGCTGAGACACTTCCAGTCCTACATTCTGTGCTATTGAGGGAGTTTATTTACCAAAAATAATGACTGTCCAATGATAGTCCATTTAACTGCCAATCGCCTTCCTGACCTCTGATATCCTGCTGGGAGAAATCTCCAATTTCATTGAAAGGCTCTGTATCAATCAATGTATCTGAGCAAAGACTGCTCCACACATTCTCCTGTAGTAAATAGACGTGACTGAAGTGTTACCTGAAACCTATTGGCTATTCAGTGGCTTCCCTGTGACTATGCTCTGTGTGTGCAAAGAAAGATCAACCTGACCCTTTTCAGATACAAATCTCACTCATTTTAATTAGATTCACGAATACGCACGCCCTGTGTAATTGCTTGTACTGAAGGAGACTATTTATGGTTATTAAACAAGGTTTCTGGTGCATGTTACTGACTCATTGTGATGATCTCATGTGGCATTTATCATTATCCAAGGCTCCGCTCTCCAGCCTGTGCCTCCCCAGCAGTTTCAGAACTACAACTCCCAGCTCTCTGTGACAACCCGTTGTAGCTCTGAAAGAACATGAAAGCTGTTTATGTTGTATGTCTTGTGTGAGCTCACAATGATCATAAAAAGCGCATTTGCGTTGCACAGAGCAGTGAATGGTTTTGGGCAGTGAAGCTTCTGTTAAGTTATTTCTTAATAAAGACTTTGAGATTTGAAAGTTTAACAAATTTTTAATTTTTTTTTTTTTTTTTGATGTTACTGGTCCTTTAAAGGGAAAGTCACCTTCATTAGCAAAACTGTAATAACACATACAAACCACAGAAATGTGTCATAACCTGCTAAATTCTGTAAAATAAACATGGTAATTAAGGGGTTTGGCCACAAAAACAGACATGATCAAAAAAATGTCACCGCACTCCGTGTGAAAAATCTTATGGTCCCTCTTTCTATTTCCTAAATGTTGGGAGGTATGTGGTGGCATAGAGAACAAATAGAGAGTAGCGGTATTTCAAAAACAACGACAAGGCTGCCCCTTGAAAGGGAGGGTTCATTCAGAGGAGTTCACAAGGGAGCAGACAGTCTCTCGTGTGTCTGTATATGGGTGCTATTTTGGGTGACATGCCGTGACGCGAGTGGGAGAGTGGTAGTCGTGCAGGGCACTGTGATTGATCCATAACAACATACTCCAAAAACAAATCATGAAATTACTGACGTTGCACCAGGATTGGAATATTCAGTGTCAGCACATTTAGCTATATAACTGGTAAACAATTTAGGGTAATACTGTAATGTAGTCGATAACTACAGAATTTACAACAAATGCTCGCCTTCCCTTCATAAATAACTTTACTCTAGATAAAAAAAAACTATACTATACAAATTGTTACTTAGTTTGCACTGTATGACATGTATACGCTTTGGCCCTCTAGTCTGCGTACATTTATATAAACAAATAAAAGCCAGCGGTGGACGTTTCAGATGTACTGTAAATAGGTGGATGTGTCAATTCCCAGTGGCTTGGATTGAGGCTTTTTAATGAGACTGCAAAGGATAAATAACCAGAGATGGTTAATCTTGCTGGTTCTACCTTACACACATTCTGATCCCTTATGAGTGTGTATTCTATTTGGGCTCCAGGAAAACAAGCCCTGCACAGTTAACCCAGCAGCACAGTTAACCCAGCAATCCCCCATTCCAAATCTCACTAGAGTAAAGATACTGCAAACAGTAACTGTGTTGGTAAATGGGCATGTTACATAAAGCTTCTATGAAAGGGGGAGTGTATATTATGTTGAATTTTGCTGCTTGGTTTAGAATAGATGGCAATGAGCTGGCTCAAATCCAGAGCTGACGAAAGCCGCTTATCCCATTGGTTGCCATGGAGATGAACAGGAGCAGAGAAGAGGCTGCCAGTGAGAAATTCAGCATCAGGCATCTGCGGGGGTCTGCAGGAGGAAGGAGGCAGGATCAAGGAGAAAGCAAACATGGACTTGCATTATGATTGTGCCGAGTCCCCAGCAGTTGAGCAGCCATCAGGGAAAATTAATAAGACTGCCTTTAAATTATTTGGCAAGAGGAAATCTGGCAGTGCCATGCCCACCATATTTGGTGTGAAAAACAAGGGAGATGGGAAAGGCACTGGGAAAATAGGAATGGTACGGAGCAAGACCCTGGATGGATTGGCTGATGTGGTGCTGGAGAGCAACAAGAAAGAGGAACTGTGCACCGAAACCGGGGCCAGTCAGCTGAATCCTGAAAAAAGCCCCACGGTTGTAACAATAAACGCAGATGTTTCACCCAACAGCTCCGTGGCCAAGTCACACAGCTTCTTCTCCCTGCTGAAAAAGAATGGGAAATCTGAGAACGTGAAAGGAGAGCAGGCAGAGCAGAAACCTGGCAGCAGACAAAAGAGAGGACTGAAGGGGCTGTTTAACAGCATGAGATGGAGTAAAAAAGATAAAAGCTACAAAGACGACAAAGAAGGGGCTTCGGAAAGCCAGCCTGGCCTCATTTTGCCCAGCTCATTGACTGCTAGTTTGGAATGCATTAAGGAGGAAACACAAAAACCTTTGTGCGAAAAGGGAAAAAGCAACGAGGATATTCCAGCTGATGTGCCCTCTGTGGAGCACAGTAGGGATGTAAACACCTCAGCAGAGGAGAATCCCCTAAAGGCAAGTGAGGAATCTCTCTGCTCAACACTCATTACTGAAGAACCCCAGTTAGAGGATCCCCCAGTTATCCAGCACGTGGACAACCTTTGCCAGCTGCCTGACCCAGAGGTGGAGACCCTCCCGGATAACAAAGAGGAAGATGTAACAGGTGACATTCCAGTAAACACTGTTTCTTTTGTTGAACCCGAGTGTGATGTTGGTGAAGAAATTGCAACCCCTGACCCCACCATTGTTGACCCACCCTCAGAGCCATCCTTTGATCGTATTTGTTTAATGTTGGCTGATGTTACGTCACTGAAAAGCTTTGACTCTCTTACAGGATGCGGCGATGTTATTGCTGACCAAGACGATGATGGAGGGAGCAGCACAGGATCAAAGGTTGTGCCAGGTAATGGCAAGAAAGTCCCCTCAAACAAGAACACAAATATTGTTGTGTACCAGGGTGGAGGGGAAGAGATGGCGAGCCCGGAGCAAGTGGATGAGACTTATGTTCAGGAACTTTTCAGTATGGTACCTCAGTCTGAGGGAGCAAGTGAAAAAACGGAAAAGGTCAACGGCACCACACAGGTTACCTCAAGGGAGGTAAAATGCAGTGACAGTGGCCACGATAGAAAGGGTGTAAAGCCAAGCAAGTTAAGGCAGGTGCCCATTTATCGCAAAGAGAGGGGAGATCAAAACAGCAAGGGAAACGAGAAGCGGCAGTGTCTCCGCAACAGTGATGAGGGTTATTGGGATTCAACAACGCCAGGTCAAGAGGAAGAAGAGCCCAGGAGTGTAGGGAAACAAGCCCTTGCCAGAGACAGCTGTAGTGGAGATGCCCTTTATGACCTATATACAGATCCTGATGAAAGCATACACAAAGCACAGGCTGAGGACCCCCCAGTCAGCCATTCCCACTCCAAACCACTATCTCCTGTAACCACATCATGCCCAGTAAAAACATCCAGCTCCAACAAAGAGTCCAAGATCCCCATCAGCATTAAACACCTGCCTGTTCACACCACAAACCAGGGGACTGATAGTGGCAGTGGTTCTGCCTCTGGGCATCCACATCCGGTGAAAAGTGAACTACCCAGAACCAAAATCCCAGTCTCCAAGGTACTTGTACGGAGGGTCAGTAATAAGGTTATAACAGAGACTGCAGCAGGTAAAAGAGCCATCCATGATCCAACCAGAAAGTACCACTGACACTGCGGGGAAAGCAAGTCAAACAAATGGTGGTGGTTGTTGCTGCTGCTGCTGCTGCTTTACAGCCGACTCTTACTTATAACCGGATCATTTCATTTAACAACAACAAAAAAAAATGACAGCTTAATCAATTAACCCAGGGCAAATCCTCAAATCAACTTTTTTTAATACTTGCTACACCAGATTATTTTCTGTTTTGTTTTCTACATTTGTACGTTTCTGGTAAACTACTGGGCATCCCATTTGGATGTTTATTTTTTTCCCCCTTATGATTCAGATGATCTATGTTTAGTATTTATTTTGATGAAAAATAACGATGGAAGCAAAAAAAAGAAAAAAAAAACGCATGAATAAAAATATTATATTATTGCCAAATTTAAATACTTTTTTTACTGCAATGTATTTCTAAAGGGTCCATTTATTCAGCCGTCAGGGAAAGCAGGAGAATTAACATTTAAGGCTGTTGTTGAAATGTTGCCAAAGGAGGGGGGGGGGTGAAGGTGGGAGGGGGTGGTGGGAGGTCTGGCACAATTGGTACAGTATGGGGGGAGAGGGATCTGTTGTTAAAAAGACAGTTTTTGTGTAATCTCCCAGCGTTGTTGCATAAGACTTGCTGGCTTTTGTGTGAGCTTAATGTGAATCTTTTGCTCCCATAACAAATACATAAATATAGCGGGTCTGCAGACTCAGTCTTTTATCTAGAGCTGCATTGTGTCCCTGGGTGACCCCCAATCATATCTATAACTGTGCTCTACTTTAAATGACTTCCACAAATACACAGCAGTGAAGCTGGAGATACTAGGAACAATTTGGAGGGACTAATAAAAGGCTACGCAAGGACTTTGGGGCTCAACATGGCTGTTTCTATGGTCTATCTCAGGAGCTGTCATACGGCATTAGGTGATTCTTCCCCTTATCAAGATATAGTAGTGTGGTCTGTGGGTAACTGTACTTTTTTAGGGGTAGTGAAATAATATAAACTTTGCACATTTAATCCCATAGCAACCAATCATCCGGTAGCAGTTTGTTGACAACCTGTTTGAAAGCAAATAACTGATTGGTTGCTGTGATTTAAAAAACCTGTTGCACACGTGGAAACTTTTATTATAATACTCCTATTACAGTCATATGACCATAAGAATCTACATTGAAAGCACTTTCTCTTTAGGAGACCCTCCATAGGCTGCACAAAGCAGCCCTCTGTATATCACTGCATCTGCCTCCTGTAAAGCGCATTAGCTGTATTGTATGGATGGCTCTTCAGGTGTTGGTAGGATGCTGGGAGTTGTAGTTTAAGGAGATTTGGAAGGATGAGGGTTGTCAAAGCCAATATTAAGGGAATGGTAGAGTTCTGACTCCACTGAGCATCGTAGCAGTAAGAGTTACTTCTCTGTAAAGCAGAACTTCTAATAAATGCTTGGCTTCTTGTATATCTGATCAGGGCTTTAAAATGCACATTGGTGAATAAAGGCTTCCCACCCCATCTGCCAGGTGCATGCCAGACATTATTCTTTTTTATATAGGCCTTATTATGTCAATGCTTCCCTTTCTCTGTCTGTATTGGTGGTGGGAATATTAGGGCCCAGCTGTTGTCAGCATCTGTGTATACAGATTATTTACAAAAGAGAATTCACTGCTTTAAATCCTTATAAATGGCGAGTTCTGATGTCATCAGTTATAAACGGTGACTTCTGATATCATTTCTGTCACATGACTCACTGAAATTTGTGTATTATAATAAATAAAGTACCCCCAGTTGCAAAATATGAGGATATTAGAAACTACTTCGGAGTTCCATGACCTGTATAAAAACACAAGGCCGAAACATGGTCATGAAACTCCTCTGTAACTTATAATATCCTTATAATTTACAAGAGGGGGTACTTTATTCACAATAAATATATATATATATATATATATATATATATATATATATATATATATATATTTTTTTTTTTTTTTTACACTACTATATTGACTTGTTGGTGTCTGTGTAGACATGCATGATTGTGCCACTTATTCACCCACATCACAGTCATTCTAATTGGGGGGGCTTCAGACAGGAATGAGACATGCAGGGGTATCAGCCCGCACCCCCTTCTCAGAGAAATGGACCAAGAGATCAGAACAACATAGATATCACTTGCTCTTGGCACAAATCCATTTGGTGGTTCACCATTATGTTAACATTTAGTAAGTTAAGATAATCAACTTTTCAATTGGCCTTCACTCTTTCTTTTTATTATAGTTTTTGAATTATTTGCCTTCTGAATCTTTCCAGCTTTCAAATGGGGGTAACAGACCCCATCTAAAAAAACAGTTCTCTGTAAGGCTACAAATGTATTGTTATTGTAATTTTTCATTTTTCTCTATTCAGGCCTCTCCTATTCATATTGCAGTTTTTTCATGTTTAAGGTGGTTCCAATGAGATTTTGCTTTCCTGCTTTCCTAGCCCCTATATGCAGATTAAACGAAAATTATCCACATTTATATACAGGTATAGTATCCATTATCCGGTAGCCTGTTATCCAGAAAGCTCTGAATTACAAGGTTTTCTCTATAGATTCCAGTTTAATCAAGTAATTCAAAATTTTACTTTTTGAAAATTTTTACAATTTGTACTTGATCCCAACTAAGATATAATTAATCCTTATTGGAGGAAAAAGCAGGATATTGTGTTTATTTAATTTTAAATAATTTTTATTTAAAGTTCCAAATTACATAAAGACCCCTTATCTGGAAAACCCCAGGCCCCATTAGGAATAACAGGTCCCATACTTGTATTGTTTTTTAACGCTTCAATTGACAGTAAGCAGTAAAGCTTATCATGCAGATACAGGTATAGGAAACTTCATACGGAAGCCCGTTATCCAGAAAGCTCCGAATTACGAAAAGGCCATCTCCCATATACTTCATTATAATGAAATAATTCATATTTTAAAAAAAGATTTCCTTTTCCTCTGTAATAATAAAACAGCAGCTTGAACTTGATTCAAACTAAGATATAATTAATCCTTATTGCAAAACCAGCCTATTGGGTTCAATTAATGTTTAAATGTTCAAACTTAAGGCACGGAGATCCAAATTACAGAAAGATCCCTTATCCAGAAATCCCCAGGTCCCAAGCATTCTGGATAACAGGTCCTATATCTGTATAGTGAGTTGCCATATTGTTCTCTTTACAGGTATATTGTTCATTGTGCTTTTATATCTGTAAATATACATTTGAACGTTGCTTTAAGAAGAGTGGATTCTGTGCCATGCAGAAATGTATCTTGCAAGTTATATCACAATAAATGGGGTAACCATGTCCCCCTTAAAATATTCAGGTGAGTGGATATGGCTAGACTATCCTAGGGACAATGCTAACGGCTTGCTATTTTTCTTGCTCTTGGGTCATTCATGAACAATTGGTTTTCATAAGGGGCTGATTCGGGAGACATATAGGCTCTCATCCCCTACTCGCATGTTATTCAGCCGCAAGTGAATATTATATGAGCCCATGTTACTGTAAACCTGTTCTATAGACCTCAGTATGGGGGTAAAACTTTTGGTCATAAATAGATTGTACTTTTGTTTTATTTGTTAAAGAAAAAGTGTGGTCTAAGGCAAGCAATATGGTATCTCCTTCTTACAAGAAGAAAGGAGAGAAGGAATAGTTCGCGCACACACAGTACATGCCACCCTTATGCTTTGTTGTTTGGTCAGGCCAACCCCTCCCTCATCAATTCATAACTTATGTGTTTCCTCTTTAAAAACTAGAAATTACATGGCTTGTCAAATGCAGCTTCACTTTGCTCTTGCTGCTTATACTGGCTGGAACAGAGCAACACATCCCAATTTAATGCAAAGCCATAAACTCAGTTATAAAACACACTTTTTTTTACAGGAACAAATACAGTAATTCAGCATAAAATATGGGACCGAAAGCCCAGTCAGCCAGATAGTATTAGATTGTATTAGGTAAGAAATTCCCCTAGGAATGCTTGTGTTTGTGCATACAATGACTGGCTTTGTTCTCCCAGATAATACACAGAGAATACTTATAAAGCTCTCACAAGCAGAAGCTTAGCACTATCATGTCTGTATGAACAGATTCTGCAACTCCCTATGCCTGAATAAGGTACTTAAGTCTACACACTAGGTTTGTATTGTACCCATGCATGTACCATATACATAGAGGTTCTTAAAGGGATACTGTCATGGGAAAACATGTTTTTTTCAAAACGCATCAGTTAATAGTGCTGCTCCAGCAGAATTCTGCACTGAAATCCATTTTTCAAAAGAGCCATCAGATTTTTTTATATTCAATTTTTAAATCTGACATGGGGCTAGACATATTGTCAATTTCCCAGCTGCCCCCAGTCATGTGACTTGTGCTCTGATAAACTTCAATCACTCTTTACTGCTGTACTGCAAGTTGGAGTGATATCACTCCCCTCCCTTTTTCCCCCCAGCAGCCAAACAAAAGAACAATGGAAAGGTAACCAGATAGCAGCTCCCTAACACAAGATAACAGCTCCCTGGAAGATCTGAGAACAATTGAGTCAATAGTAAAAGCCAAGTCCCACTGAGACTGATTCAGTTATTCAGTTCTGTCGTCGTTTTAAACTTTTTTTTTTGCATTTTTATAAAATAGACATAAACACTGTCTGGCAAATAAAATGATAATCCACAAATCCATGCATAAGTTATTTTAGTTTGTATTTTGTCATGGGGCTTCCATATCTGCTCATTACACATTCATCCTGTGCTGTACTAACAAAGGGCACAGCATTACCTGTGTGCTTGTAGGCAACAACTCTGTATTGAAAAACCGATTCGCACTGCGACATGAGAACATAGCTGTACACTCCCCCTCCCCTCTCTGCCCATGCGTCTGAGGAGGAGAGTGGTCACATGGTTTGCAGGGAAGCCACTACTTTCACTTTCCTACCTGCTCTACAGCGTCCACTAGCAGCCCCTCCTTCCACAGATGACCAGGGCCGCCATCGGGGAGACAAGTGTCCCAGGCCAGGGCATGAAAGGGGGGCCAGCAGTGCTGCAGTTTAGAAAGAGCTGGGTCCCCCTCGCCAGCGCCAAAGATCTGCGGCCAGCCGAACAGCTGAAAATGCGGAAGTGCCGAAAAGCCGAACTCTCAAAGCGGCGAACAGACCCGAAGCCACAAAAATAGCCGAAGCCCCGAAGCGCCGAAAAGACCAGAAGTCCTGAAAATAGCAGAAGCTGAATACCTGAAGCTGCAAAAAGACCCAAAGTGGCGAAAACAGCCGAAAATTAAAGTCCTGAAGCGGCGAAAAGACCCGAAGTCACGAAAATAGACGAAATTAAAGTCCTGAAGTGGCGAAAAGACCCGAAGTCACGAAAGGAGGCGAAGTTGAAGTCCTGAAGCCATGAGTTCAATTCTACTGAACACCAATTTGTCTTTTATTTTTTTTTCCATCCCCTGGCCACCAAAGTATTATTTTAATATTCTATAAGCCCCTGCCACCAATGTTTTTTTAAAAAAATATTTTATGGGGCCCCAATTTTTTTTGACTTGTAAGGGGGGCCCTGGAACCAATGTTTTTTTTAAAAAAAAAATTTTGGGACCCCAATTTTTTTAACTTGTAAGGGGGGCCCTGGCGCCAATGTTTTTTTAAATAAAACCTTTTATGGATGGCCCTGGCGCCAGTGTTTTTTTTTTTTTTAAACTTATAAGGGGGCCCTGACCATCAATAGGACTATATTATTATTTATATGTTTGTATGCAGGATGTCAGTCCTTCTGAAGTGGTGTCAGTGGGAGCTTATCTTGATACCTGCCTATTGTTCAATTGACAGGCTCAGCAGACAAGGCTCTATTTACTTTAAAGCCGCTTGTAGGAAGGAGGGGTAATGATATCACTCCAACTTGCAGTGTATGTTTGTGTGACTGAAGTTTATAAGAGCACAAGTCACATGACCTTAGGGCACCTGGGAAATATCAAAATATCTAGCCCCACAGCAAATTTTAAAATTAGATATAAAAAAATCCATATGTTGTTTTGAAAAAAGATTTCAATGCAGGATTCTGCTGTAGTAGCACTATTAACTGATGCGTTTTGAAAAAAACATGTTTTCCCATGACAGTATCCCTTTAAGAACCTCTATGTATATGGTACATGCATGGGTACAATACAAACCTAGTGTTATTCAGGCATAGTGAGTTGCAGAATCTGTTCATACAGAAATGATAGTGCCTATAGTTGCAGTGGGATAATAGTCTCTGGGAAGGGACTGTGGCTGTGGGATAGCAGGTATAGAAGGGAGATATGGTGCCTATAGTAACAATGGGATAATAGTCTCTGGGAAGGGAGTGTGGCTGTGGGATAGCAGGTATAGTAGGGAGAGATGGTGCCTATAGTAACAGTGGGATAATAGTCTCTGGGAAGGGAGTGTGACTGTGGGATAGCAGGTATAGTAGGGAGAGATGGTGCCTATAGTAACAGTGGGATAATAGTCTCTGGGAAGGGAGTGTGACTGTGGGATAGCAGGTATAGTAGGGAGAGATGTGCCTATAGTAACAGTGGGATAATAGTCTCTGGGAAGGGAGTGTGACTGTGGGATAGCAGGTATAGTAGGGAGATATGGTGCCTATAGTAACAGTGGGATAATAGTCTCTGGGAAGGGACTGTGGGATAGCAGGTATAGAAGGGAGATATGGTGCCTATAGTAACAATGGGATAATAGTCTCTGGGAAGGGACTGTGACTGTGGGATAGCAGGTATAGTAGGGAGAGATGGTGCCTATAGTAACAGTGGGATAATAGTCTCTGGGAAGGGAGTGTGACTGTGGGATAGAAGGTATAGTAGGGAGAGATGGTGTCTATAGTAACAGTGGGATAATAGTCTCTGGGAAGGGAGTGTGACTGTGGGATAGCAGGTATAGTAGGGAGAGATGGTGCCTATAGTAACAGTGGGATAATAGTCTCTGGGAAGGGACTGTGGGATAGCAGGTATAGAAGGGAGATATGGTGCCTATAGTAACAATGGGATAATAGTCTCTGGGAAGGGACTGTGGCTGTGGGATAGCAGGTATAGTAGGGAGAGATGGTGCCTATAGTAACAGTGGGATAATAGTCTCTGGGAAGGGAGTGTGACTGTGGGATAGCAGGTATAGTAGGGAGATATGGTGCCTATAGTAACAGTGGGATAATAGTCTCTGGGAAGGGACTGTGGGATAGCAGGTATAGAAGGGAGATATGGTGCCTATAGTAACAATGGGATAATAGTCTCTGGGAAGGGACTGTGACTGTGGGATAGCAGGTATAGTAGGGAGAGATGGTGCCTATAGTAACAGTGGGATAATAGTCTCTGGGAAGGGAGTGTGACTGTGGGATAGAAGGTATAGTAGGGAGAGATGGTGTCTATAGTAACAGTGGGATAATAGTCTCTGGGAAGGGAGTGTGACTGTGGGATAGCAGGTATAGTAGGGAGAGATGGTGCCTATAGTAACAGTGGATAATAGTCTCTGGGAAGGGAGTGTGACTGTGGGATAGCAGGTATAGTAGGGAGAGATGGTGCCTATAGTAACAGTGAGATAATAGTCTCTGGGAAGGGAGTGTGACTGTAGGATAGCAGGTATAGTAGGGAGAGATTTTATGTTTGCTTCTACAAATATATTTTTTCAGTAAAGGAATTGCTGTAGATAGTAATAATAATGGTTAAATAAACACACTGGAAAAATAAGTGAACGTCTCATCTGTAAGAACAAAATTACATCATAATAGGGTGCCTGTAGCTTTACTGATTGCCGGATTATTATGGAGTTAAACAGAAATCTATTCGCACTAGTCTTACTGAATGTAATTAATGTGTCAGCATTTCAATACCACAGAGGGGTTTCTTCCAAAGGGCATGATTGCAGCACAAATAAATGATGAAATATAAGATGTGTAACTACCCCAGGAGAGTATTAGTACCCACAAGCTGCCCTGGAGTAGGCTCCACCAAAAAGCACAGCCCAGTGCAGTCACCCACTTCACTTTGATGTCAACTTTTATTAGCCTGCTGGTACATCTGATTTTGAATTTTGAATTCTCTGTGCGCTTTTCATTAGTGAATTCATCGTTTTGTTGGGTTTTCTAGTTCTTTACTATGGAGTTTAAAGGACCAGTTAAGACAGGAAATAAAAAGCCCTAAAATAATATACACATCATTTTGTCCTAGTCTGCAGCAGCACATGTAGTTTCATTTCATTATTTTGAATTGCCATACCTTTAATATTATACAGGTATGGGATCTGTTGTCTAGAATGCTCGGGACCTGGGAGTTTCTGGATAAAGGATCTTCATGTATTTTGGATCTTCATGCCTTAAGTCTACTAGAAAATAATTTAAACGAAATAAAAACAATAGGCTGGTTTTGCCTCAAATAATGATTAAGAGTTTTATTTAGCAAAGGTCAAGTTGTGTTTTTCAAGAAAAATTCAAGTTTTCGAGGGTATTTTTTAGTTAAAAAAACCTCAAGTTTCTCGAGATTTATTATACTCCGAAGCAAGAAACAGCTTGAATCCAAAAATACTGCATCTAGTATTATAAATCTAGTATTATAAATCTAGTATTATAAAAATAATCTATTGTATCTAAAACCTGTCGAGGTCATGTAGGAGCCAATGGTGGAGGACCTTTGAACCATTTGGAGATGATAATAGCCTTCGTGATTATTAGAGAATTAGAGTATTCGAGTTTTTCCACTCAGACTACATTGATTCGGGTTTTTTCTTAAATTAGAAACCATTTCAGTTGTGAATTCTTTTGAGTTCATTTGAGGTCTAAAAAAGCTCACAAAGCTCTAAAATTCGACCTTTGATAAATCATACCTCCCCACGGTCCCGTTTTCAGCAGGACAGTCCCGCTTTTGACAGGTCAACCCGCAGTCCTGGGTTTGTACTGAAAAGTCCTGACTTTATCTGCAATGAACAGCCAGAAAAAGAAACAACGTTTCTAACCTAATTGGCTTTTTGGCAGAGAGCCCAGAACAGCCACCAGGTGCAGATAAGATACTTTGTAACAATTTTGAGATAAGCAAATAAGTAATTGTAACAATTTAGATAAGGAGGTCCCTTGGGAAAAGTTAGACTCAGCTTAAAGGGCAATTCACCTTCATTAGCAAAACTGTAATAACTGAAAAATATCACAGAAATATGTTCAAACTTTCATAACCTGCCAAATTTGTAAAATGAACATGGTAATTAGGGGGGGTGGCCACAAAAATGGGCGTGGTAAAAAAAAAATTGCATCGCTACGCTACCTGTAGGGAGGTATGGATAAATAACCCCCTAGTTGTATGTCAGTTTGGATAAAGTACAAGGAGCTGTTTTATTATTACAGAGAAAAAGAATAAAAGTTTTAAAAATGTGAATTATTTATATAAAATGGAGACAACCTTCCCGTAACTCTGAGCTTTCTGGATAACAGGTTTCCAGATTATGGATACCATACCTATAAATATATATATATATATATATATATATATATATATATATATATATTTATATGAACTAGGAGACTGTAATTTTTTGCTAAATACCTGAGATTTTTTCCTTATTTCTATTTCTTTGTGCATTTGTATCTCCTTCACATGTGGCAGCTGTGCCCCTGTAATACATTTCCTCCTTCACATGTCTCTATCCCTCAGAGAAAAATCCTTCACTGTGTCATTTAACATGTGTGAATGTCACAATTTATCTCCCTCACTGGCCTTATGTATATGCAAGGATATCTGCGTGTCAGCCCCTGCCCGAGTCTCGCTGACTAATGGAATGGCTGCCAGTTGTGTAACAAATCGCTGAGCCTTTTCTGGGATCTTTTCTTAATGAATAATCTATAAAAACCTCTTTATTTTATCAAAGTAATAAGTGGTCTTATTAATGGACAACAGCACTTGGAAAAATGTAGAAATCAGCCTAAAAGGCATCTTTGTATTAGGAATGATATGATTCCTATTGTGAAATGCTGTACAGGTGTGGAATCTGTTATTTGGAAACCCGTTATTCTGAAAGCTCTGAATTACAGAAAGGCCGTTTGCTATAGACTCCATTTTATCCAAATAATCCCAATTTTTAAAAACAATTTCCTTTTCTTTGTTATAATAAAACAGTAACTTGTACTTGATCCCAACTAAGATATAATTAATCCTTATTGGAAGCAAAACCAGCCTATTGGGTTTATTTAATGTTTACATGATTTTCTAGTGTACTTAAGGTATGAAGATCCAAATTACAGAAAGATCCATTATCTTGAAAGCCCCACGTACCAAGCATTCTGGATAACATGTCCCATATTTGTATGTGGATATTAAGTCACCAAGGAAGTCCATGGCCATAGAAATATATGAGGTATAGGGCATGTCTTTTATACAAATCATTGAACTATGAGACAACTTCTGATATCATTATATTTTACAAACATTACAAGTTTTACATGACACACGTGGCATCACCTAGTACCAATGATAACTGATGGCATCACAAAGTAAAGATTATACAGTAATAAAGTGCCCCCGCTTGTAAAATATAAGGATAATATGAGTTACAGAGGAGTTGCATGACCATATAGAAGCACAAGGCTGAAGGCCAAGAGTTTTTATACAGGTCATGGAACTCCGAGGCTACTTCTAATATGCTCATATTTTGCAACTGGGGGTACAGAAATTACATCACTAAGTTCTAATTATAATTAATGACATCACTAAGTACTGTTTATAAGGATAATATTTACAGGATATTCACAGGTTATTTATGGCTCTTGTGTATTATATAGTGAATAAAGTACCCCCTCTTGTAAAATATAAGGATATTATAAGTTACCGAGGAGTTTCATGACCATATAGGTTGAGGCCGAAGGCCGAGTGTTTTTATACAGGTCATGGAACTCCGAGGTGACTTCTAATATCCTCATATTTTGCAACTTGGGGGACTTTATTTATTATAATACACAAGTTTCAGTGAGTCATGTGACAGAAATGACATCAGAACGCACCGTTTATAAGGATATAATTTACAGTCTGGTCCCATAGGGAAATGACCAGACTGTAGATTATATAAGGATATAATACACAAAAGCCATGAATATCCTGTAAATTATATCCTTATAAACAGTGAGTTCTGATGTCATCAGTTATAAACAGTGAGTTCTGATGTCATCGGTTATAAACAGTGAGTTCTGCTGTCATTTCTGTCACATGACTCACTGAAACTTGTGTATTATAATAAATAAAGTCTCCCAAGTTGCAAAATATGAGGATATTAGAAGTCACCTCGGAGTTCCATGACCTGTATAAAAACACTCGGCCTTCGGCCTCAACCTATATGGTCATGAAACTCCTCGGTAACTTATAATATCCTTATATTTTACAAAAGGGGGTACATTATCCACTATATCCTTATATTATAGCCATGAATATCTTGTAAATTATACCTGGTGCTTAATGATGTCATTGGTTATAATTGGAGCTTAATGATGCCATTTCTGTCACATGACTCACTGAAACTAGTGTATTATAGTAAATAAAGAACCCCCCGTTGCAAAATATGAGGATATTAGAAGTTACCTCGGAGTTCCATGGTCTATATAAAAACACTCAGCCTTTGGCCTTGTGCTTTTATATGGTCATGAAACTCCTTGGTGACTTATAATATCCTGATATTTTACAAGAGGGGGTACTTAATTCACTATTTATTTTATGGGTTATTTAAGCCTCTATATTACAGTAGCAATACAAGTCTGACTTGGTTGCTCTCCATGGTCCTGAATAGTCATAGATGTTTTCCTTTTTTCCAATCATAGTGTAAATGAGAATAAATAAACGGTAAATACAGTGTCAGACTGGGGGGACTGGGGCCAACTGTCTTAGGGGCCCCCACACCCCCCCAGGCCCCACACATAAACCACAAAGCCCCGCCCACGCATACCTATTTCTTGTGGCAACTAAGGCCGGGCGCAGCAGCGATTGAGTCAGGCATTGGACTTGGAGATTGGACTGATTTTCAGTGTGCGGATAAATTAAGGTCAAGAATCAGCCCCAGTGGCTGAATAAGCGATTTTGTGTTTTTGCACTCGGAAGCACTGCGTCAGCCTGAGGGTGGGCACATGGAGCAGATTTAGGTACAAAAATACTCACATGTCTTAGCACCAAAATACACTCCATCTGTCGGCACCCAGGCTAACGCAGTGATTCCAGGTGCAAACACAAATAGCACTGATTCAACCATAGGGGCTGATTCTCAGCCTGTGTCTATTCGCAGACTGAGAATCAGCCCATTATGGCCATAGCCTTTCATCTTTATTCTTTAAGTTTAATGCATCATAGTATGTGTGACTATAGCAGCCAATTTATCAGGCGTCTCATGATACCAAGCAAAGAGCTTGACAATTTTGTATTCATTCTTCATACAATTAATGCTTATTGTTTAGACCCTAGCTACTGTTCTGCAATGAATAATAATTGTCAGCATCACCACCAGCTGCAAGACATTTGCTTCTAACACTTGGGGACGTCGCTAATGAGATGTAGTATTTAGCAGAACATTTGCACTTGTCAACGTATTTGCCTTCACGGCATCAAAGAGCTACTGTAGCCAATATACTGTACTTACTGTATATTGTAAGAATTGCTTACATTCTAACACTTTAACTGCATCTTGTGAGCCCTGTTCTTGTACTTCCCAATCTGTGACCAAACTGCCCAAACTGAGTTTAGAATAGTAAAGGTATAGAAGGAAGAAACAAGAGGGAAACAGGTGCTGGAGGTGGGGACCAGGCTTGCTCAGTCATTGCTACATAGTTTTCTCCATTGTGCCAGCATACTGGAACCTAACTAAAACCCAAATACATAGGGGCAAATTCACTAAGCGCCAAAACGCCGAAAAGTTCTCTGGTGAAGGGGTCCCCAAACACTAGCCCACAGCCCAGAACCGGGCCACACCCGAAATTAACGCCGGCGCTCTGAATTGGACGTGCAATTGAAGCCGGCCCCCCGACCCCATCCCATCCCCCCCCAATGGGAGGTTATTTAAGAAAACATTTAAACGTCTAAAATTCCATCAAATGGGAACGATGGGAAAATTTATTTTGTATTTCAATCGAATATGAAAGAAATGCGAATGTCAGGAAGGCTATTAACATATTCAGATGGTTTAACGGAGCTCTGCCATTGACTTGTACATTATTTAGGCAGGTTTTAGGTGGCGAATATTCGAATTAGAACTGTTTCCATGGATCAAGGTATGATAAATCTCACATCTGAATTTACATTAGAATTGGGGGATTAAAATGTAAATGTGTGAATTTTGACACCAGAAAAAAAAATTCAAAACTTCTAATTAAAATTTAAATTTACTATTCGACCCTTAATAAATCTGCCTCAAAGTCTACAGTATAAACAGCTGTATAGTTAATAAATTAATTAAAACGACACTATATTAAGGGGCCGATTCACTAAGGGTCGAATATCGAGGGTTAATTAACCCTCGATATTCGACTAGGAATTGAAATCCTTCGACTTCGAATATCGAAGTCGAAGGATTTAGCACAGATAGTTCGATCGAACGATTAAATCCTTCGAATCGAACGATTCGAAGGATTTAAATCCAACGATCGAAGGAATATCCTTCGATCAAAAAAAGTTAGCCAAGCCTATGGGGACCTTCCCCATAGGCTAACATTGACTTCGGTAGCTTTTAGATGGCGAAATAGGGGGTCGAAGTATTTTTTAAAGAGACAGTACTTAGACTATCGAATGGTCGAATAGTCGAACGATTTTTACTTCGAATCGTTCGATTCGAAGTCGTAGTCGAAGGTTGAAGTAGCCAATTCGATGGTCAAAGTAGCCAAAAAAAACTTTGAAATTCGAAGCTTTTTACCTTCGAATCCTTCACTTGAAGTTAGTGAATCGGTCCCTTAGAATTAATGAGAGGGGCGTGCCAGGGACTCTGGCTTAACCCCACACTACACTAATTCCATCAGTTTGTACCAAAGAGACTGCTGAAATAGAATAAAACATAACTTGCAGAACTGGTAAATCAGGACCAACATTGTCAAATCGCTATAGGGATGGGAAGCCCTGTGTCCCCCTTATCGACTACAGAGAAACATAATTAACGGTGAGTATCAAAAATCCTGTTTTCTCTGTCGTCTCAAGGGGGACACAGGGAACGAATGGGGACTTAACAAAGCAGCCCCAGAACAACAGGGTGGGAGCAACACTGAGTGCAACACCTTGTGGCCAAATGAGGCCTTGGCTGAAAAAAACGTGTCTAGACTATAGAATTTTGTGAATGTATGCACAGATGACCAAGTTGCCGCTCTGCAGATGTGATCCAAGGAAGCTGCATTGCACCATGCCCAAGAAGTTCCCACTGACCTCGTAGAGTGGGCCCGAATAGCCTTTGGAGGTGTCTTCCCTTTGGCTATGTAAGCTTGTCTGATGGTCTCCTTCAACCATCTGGCAATGGAAGTCTTGGAAGCAGCCATACCTCGTCTGGTACCAGAAGGTATTACAAACAGAGTCTGGGACTTTCTGCAGGACTTGGATCGTTCAATGTACCAACAAAGCACTCTGACTACATCCAGTTTATGGAGTCTTTGTTCCTTATCATTCTTGGGGTCAGGACACAATGATGGTATCACAATTTCTTGGTTTATGTGGAAGGATGACACCACTTTTGGGAGAAATGAAGGAACTGTGCGCATGACTGCCTTGTACTTGTGGTTAATTAGGAACGCGGTATCGCAGGATAAGGCACTGATCTCTGACACCCATCTGGCTGAAGAAATCGCCACTAGGAACACCACCTTCCAGGTAAGCCATTCCTCTGAGATTGTTGCTAGAGGCTCAAAGGGAGGGTCTAGTAGAGCTTCAAGAACGATGTGGAGATCCCATCCTGGTACTGGTGGACGAAATGGGGGAGCAATATGCGCCACCCCCTGTAGAAAGGTACGGACCGGGTCTTCCAATGCCAGGTGAGACTGTAACAGTACCGACAGTGCTGAAACCTGAACCTTCAGGGAGCTAAGCTTGAGACCTAACTGTAGACCTCGTTGAAGAAAGGATAAAACCCTTGGAATGTTGCACTCCAGAAAGGAATTGGAATCCTTTAACGATTGATACATATCTCTGCAAAAATTCCAGTAGCTGCCCCATACTCTATGGTAGGCTTTAGATGAAGTCAATTTGCGTGACTTTAACATGGCTTGTGCTGAGGGAAGAAGTTCCGACCTGGGTACTCCGTCTTGAATATCAGTGAGAAGTGATTTGGACCATGCCTGAATGGCCCTGGAGACCCAGGCTGAGGCCAGCACAGGGCGTAGGGTCGACCCGGCCGATGAGTAGACCACTCTGAGGAATCCTTCAAGGCGTTTATCAGATGGATCCTTGAAAGCTGCGGCGTCCGTGACAGGTATAGCTGCAGACCATGACAATCTAGATACTGGTGTGTCGACTGACAGAGGCATTGACCATTTGTCGACCAGATCCTTGGAGAAAGGATAGGACTTTGAGAATTTATGAGTGGCCTGAAATTTCCGGTCCAGCGAATTCCACTCTTCTTGTATTATGCTAAATAGCTGATCATGTGATGGAAAACACACGGAGGATTTGTGTTGCCTGTTGAAGAGACTGGTAGTTTGAGCATGCTGCTTATCCGAGGGAGTGACCTTTAAAACTTCCTTAACTCCCTTGATAATATGGTCAATGTCATGTTGAACATCCCGAGCCTTGGCCTCGTCCTCAGTCTCCTCTTCTGCTCCTGATGAGATGTCGGATGGGGGGAGCTCACCCTCGGAATGAGAGGAATCTGCCCCTGCTGATGACAAATCAGAGGGAGTGTGGATGTCAGTGTTCCATAAATGCTAATACCAATCCAACAGTAACTATTCTTAACAAAGCGAGGGGGACAGTAGGTGGGGAAAACACACTGGGCATATCAGGAGTGGGAAGGCACAACACAAATAATATGAAAGTTTTCAATCAATAACAGTAGTATAAAATATAGGTATACAGGAAAACACGTTATCCGGAAAGCTCCAAATAATGGGACGGCCATCTCCTATAGATTCCATTTTTATCAAATTGTTCAAATTTTAAAAGCTGTGATAATAAAACAATACCTTGTACTTAACCCAAACTAAAATATAAACAATCCTATTGGGTTTAATAAATGTTTTTTGAGCAGACTTAAGGTGGCCATACACGGGCAGATTTAAAGGAGAAGTAAAGGTTAAAAGTAAGTAAGCTTTATCAGAAAGGTCTTTATAAATATACCAGTAAACCCTCAAAATAAAGCTGCTCTGAGTCCTCTGTCAAAAGAAACAGCACATTTCTTTCCTTTTTATTGTGTACACATTGGCTTCTGTATCAGACTTCCTGTTTTCAGCATAAACCTCCAGGGCAGGGCTTTAGCATGCTCAGTTTGTTCCTCTCCCCCTCCCTCCTCCCATCCCTGCTGTAATCTGAGCTCAGAGCTGTATGTGAGCAGGGAGAGACTCAGGCAGGAAGTGATGTCACACCAAGCTTAAATGGCAGCTTCTATCCTAAACAAACAGAGACAGTGTCTAGAGTTGTTTACACAGGTATGGTAAAGCATTCTGCAGAATAAAAATAGTGTTCTAACTTGCACTATTGTGGCTAATCTGTTGGCAATAAACTGGCTTGGACCTTTCCTTCTCCTTTAAGATGCCGATATTGGTCCTTCAGACAGATTCGGCATTTTATATGCCCATGTGTGGGGGCTGCTGACGGGTCCTCCCGGTCGTTATCAGGCCAAAAATTGACCAGATATCGATCGGTCAAGTTTGATTTTTCACACGATCCAGGACCACATTGGCTAGTTGATGCGGTTCTGTGACCTGTCGGAGCCCATTTGTAGTATTGTAAACCAATCGTTCGGCCCCAGGGCCAAACGTTCGGATTCATCTGATATTGCCCAGCTGTTAGTGGGCATATCGGGTTAAGATCCGCTCGTTTGGCGACCTTGCCAAATGAGCGGATCTTATAGTGTTTGGCCACCTTTATCCCTTATCCAGAATACCCTATGTCATGCACATTCAGGATAGCAGGTCCCATACCTGTGCAATGTTTTTGGTTATTAAATTACAAAGCCACATAATTAATGTAGTTATCCATGGATTAATAGAGCATACGGGATATAATGCACATACTTGTAAAAGTGCCCATAGCTATGCAGTAAATGAGAATCAGAAACTCAATAACGCTTCTGTTTAACAGGCACCTAAGAACAATGTCTAATAATCACTTTCAAGCACTACTTGTGGAACTGACACAATAGACTCAATGCCTTATGATGCCATTACCCCTTTCCCCTTGTGTCCTGTTTAAAAACACATAATTTCTGACTGATTTGCTTTCTCTCTATAAAAACGAGGCAGCTCCTCAGCACCTTGTACTTCATTCTAGCTAAGCCACGCTCATGACAAAATAATCCTAAAAGGTTTTTTAGCGTTAAAATATTGATGGTAGTCTGTAGAAATGAAACTACAAATTAACTAGGGAACCCTTACCCTTAAAAGCCCATAGTTCATTGTAGATATTGCAGTTTTGACTTTGTCAAAGCTTCAATAATTCTATCTCACTGCCCAAAATAACATGGATACTTGTACAAGTAGTCTGGTGTTTATCAGCTCTGTGCATGAAAAGTCCACAATGAAGGCGCCCACAGCTTTAGTTCTCGGGATTTAGTTTCCCTTTAAATGTCACTGCAATTTGCCATTTAGTTTGATATAATATGTTTTTGTTTGGGTAGAATGAGAACATTCCGTGCAACACAATGGTCCAACTTTGAGGCTTTCACTTATCTGTTGTCTCTTGTGCAACTCAACTGGAAACATGTTGGTGTTTATTTGCTGAAAAAATGGAAAACATTGGGTGAAGAATAAAGCAATTTAATCGCATCCCCCCAAACTGTGGAATGGCTCATTGAGTGAGCTTGAAGCACAGATATGGGCTACTCAGTTTATAGGCCAGTATGGGGGAGGTTGGGAAAAAGGTATTAGTCTTTTAACCCAAAAATGTTCAGGTGAGTGTTTTGGGCAGAAAACTGCAGTGTTCAGCATTTCCTATTCAGGAGTATAGGAGGGCGGAGAGCCCATGTCCACTGCCAGTTCTACTAAACATTCCCAATGGACATGGACAAAACTGGATTTTGAGAAACACAAGATACTCTCTATGACAGCTCCTATACAGAAACATCATTATCTATTTCTTTCTTTTTATTCTTAATGTAAATGCTTTACGGCTGTGGGCAGCCATAGTGAAGAAGGCCCTGTGCAAAAGAGCTTACATTATAAAGGGGAAGGGAAAGAGACACAAGGTGTTGGAGTGGGTGTGATCGGAAATAAGTAGGTGAGAGATGTAGCATATGGTATTGCATTTACTTAGACTGTAAGCTCTACAGGGCAGGGACCTCCTTCCCACTGTGTCTTTTACCAAAATAAATTCTCTGTATATTTATTATGTGATTTGTCTTCCCTGTGTATGCTTTTATACATATTGTACTTTTATGCATTATACTGCGGCTCCTTAACAGGGCTTTACAAATAAAGTTATACATACATACATTTAGTAGCTAAACAGAGTAAGGGCAGGCTTCTCTAGATAAGTGTGTTTTAAAGGAGAACTAAACCTTAACTAAAGAAGTAGGCTGCAAATGTTGAATAATTAAAGGTGCTGCAAACTTAATTGGTTATTCCCTCTCACAGTCATTAATGTATAACGTTTAAATAGTTATAGTTCAGACGCTCACCTAGTTAGTTAAGTGGTTCGGGTGCTATTGATCCGAACCCTCCGCTTGCTTTCTCTTATATACAGTTTCAAGATCAGGGCCGCTCTCCGTTGATGAATGGTGCTGTGCCCAAACGCGTAGCCAGGGGAGAAAGAGTTGCACCACTATTCCACTTTAGACGCACACTTCCTCAGTGAAGTTCGTGGAGTGCGTGTCTAAAGTGGAATTCAAGAGTTGGGTGTCAGATGAATCCTTATAAGGGGGATCATTTTGCCCAGAAGATGTATTAGAGCTCACTCTATTAAAATCACCAGAAATCCTGTCTCTCTACATGCAGAATTTGTGCAAAAGGCAGTTATTTTGTTAGATTTTGTTTAAACTGGAATCAGTTATTTGAGTGGGCTCTAATTCATCTGCTAGGAAAGGAAGACCCCTATAAGATATGTAGAATCATTCATCTGACAGACTGACACCCAACTGCTGCATTAAGACAGAATGAAGAGAAGCAGATGCTGACCCTTTATTAAAAAGAAGGAGCACCTTGCTGAGTGCAATTGAAAACTTAGTTTTTCATTTCTGAAATAATCAAGTTCATATTCACTATTCCTCTCTCAGCATCTGTTCCTCTTCATTCTGTCTTTATGCAACTGTTGGGTGTCAGATATTCATTGACAGTTAGATCCAATATATTTTATAGGGTGGGGCTTCCTTTCCTAGCAGATGAATTAGAGCTCACTCAAATAGCTGATTACAGTACAAACTAAACCTTTTGCACAAATTCTGCATGTAGAGAGACAGGATTTCTGGTGATTTTAATAGAGTGAGTTCTAAAACATCTTCTAGGCAAAAGGAGCTACCCATTAAGATATATTGGATCATTCATCTGACACCCAACTCCTGAATGAAGACAGAATGAGGAGAAACAGAGAGAGGAATAGGGAAGATAAACTTGATTATTTCTAGGGATGCACCAAATCCAGGATGGGAAGTGAGATTGTGTGACTTTTTGTCCTAAAAAAAGGAAGTAAAAAATGTTTTCCCCCTTCCCACCCCTAATTTGCATATGCAAATCTTTCGCGAAGGGTTCGGTCGAATCCAAAATAGTAGCTTCGGTGCATCCCTAATTATTTCAGAAACTATGCAGAATATTTAATTGTTTGTATTTAGAAAGTTTATTTCAGTATGATGAAGCTTATTTAAAATTTTCATTTTCGCGATAGTATGACAGTATAAGGTATTAACGGAATGCCAATACTGTTTCAATTCATACTGTCTAGTGTGTCGCAGGGAAGCAGAAAGTGTTCCGCACAATTGTGGGCTTCAGTATTGTAAAGATTTTAATACCAGAGCCCCCACTGACATCTCCCTTTTAAATGATGGGGCGGATTGTCAGTTCTTTGAGTAAGTGCAGCCGTTTGAAAAAATCTATTTTCATGCTTTTATTATGCCTTAAGCCTAAAGCAAGTGCAGGCTTTATAGATGCAGTAATATCATATTGCTTCTGGCCAGTCTCCTTGATGGAGAGCTAAGGTATCTATGCGGCACTGCCTTGAACTAGATCTGCTGTAAACTGATAGGAAAATATAAAAAACAAGTGCGTGTAGGCGCCGAACGCAGGTTGAGAAGCAACATGCTGCATTTTTTCTGCATTCACGACTACACGCGCCTGTGTTAGTACAGCCCCATTGGAAAAACGTAATGCGTCTATTCCTGCTCTCCCCTGCGGCTGAACGCAGAAAAACGGCACGCAGGGGAGCGCAGCTACAACCCCTCGTGAATAAAAGTCCTAACAACAGAACAATGGGAAGGTAACCATATGGCAGCTCCCTAACACAAGATAACAGCTCCCTGGTAGATCTAAAAACAACACTCAATAGTAAAAGCCATGTCCCACTGAGACTGATTCAGTTACATTAAGTAGGAGAAATAACAGCCTGCCAGAAAGTAGTTCCATCTTAAAGTGCAGGCACAAGTCACATGACTGGGGGCAGCTCGGAAACTGACAATATGTCTAGCCCCATGTCAGGTTTCAAAATTGAATATAAAAAAATCTGTTTGCTCTTTTGAGAATCAGAATTCAGTGCAGAAGTCTGCTGGAGCAGCACTATTAACTGATTCATTTTGAAAAAAACATGTTTTCCCATGACAGTATCCCTTTAAGCAGCCTCCCCTCTCTTGGAAGACAATTCAAGTACAGTAGGGAGAGAATACTGTATCATGCTGGTGTTCTTTTCTAAATTTGGGAAGTCTTTCAGTATTGAGGTCACTTTACTCCATCAATTTATTATTTATGGTTGAATGGGTATAGTAACTAGGTCTTATCCCTGACATCATCTGCATTGATTTTCTATGCATGGGTAGCTCCCCCTTTGTACTACTCAGCCAGGCACGCAATGTACAGAAAGATGGACAAGCACCGGGGGAACTGAAGGTCTCACTTCAATGTTGTTTGCTTTATGGCGTCCTGCAATCTAAGCACTTGGTCCTGCTTTGCTCCATCAATATTCCTCAGTGCGCGATTAATGTGTTGCAATGAGTTAGTAGTGAGGTGCCTGGTTTGTTTTCAGTCTTGCTATGATTTCTTGTTATGTGTAAGTATGACTAATGCTGTGCTATGTTCTAATGCTCAACTCAGTCCCACCAGCATTGGGCTTGTTTGCCAAAGGAGAATTAAAGGGGACCCGTTACCCAAAAAAATAATTCCAAATCCTATTTTATAATGTTAGTCAAGCAAAATGAACTTTAATTACACTGTAAAAATTATTTGAATCTTGTTTACTTCCGTCTGGGAATTAATAATTATAGCGAGCAGGCAGGAGCCATTTTGTGGACAAGCCTTGCATCATCTCAAAGTCTTGTTTGTGCACCAGAATGGGGGACCTGATGTCCATCCCCATGCCCTGGCTACACAATTAAATGGTGATGGGGAGGGAAAATGTGGGGAGAGCAGTGACATCTAATAAGTGCGAAATGGAAAGTGAAAGTAAATGCCTGCCCCGACTCTATGCCTAACGGTGGCCATAGACACACAGATCCTATCGTACGAATCAAGGATTTGTACGATTTTCGGATTGTGTGTGGCGTGTGCCGACATCTTTCGTCCGGTGGAGATCGGTCGTTTGGTCGATCGGTCAGGTTTGATTTTGACCCGACCGATCCCGCCGGAGCCCATTGCGCATCGTAATCGGATCGTTCAGCCATACGGCCGAACAATCAGTTTACCCCCGATATAGCCATGCTCGTTAATGGCATATCGGGGAAAGATCCGCTCGTTTGGCGATGTTGCCAAACAAGCGGATCTTTGCATCTATGGCCACCTTAAGGCACAGAGGAGGGGCAGGCAATATTTGATTGACAGCTGAGATTTTTAAATGAGTTTACAACAGCTATGAATGCTTTAATAAAAAAAATTTGGGTTTCATATTTAATTTAAAAAGCACATTATTATTATGCAGCTTTTTATGTCTGGGTGACAGGTCCACTTTAATGGGGTGGTTCACCTTTAAGTTAACTTTTAGTGTGTTTTAGAACAGTGAGTTCTAAACCACTTTTCAATTAGTCTTTGTTATTTATTTTTGTTATAGTTTTTTTAAGATTCTTCACCTTCCTCTTCTGGCTTTTAAATAAAAAAAAACAAATGTTCTGTAAGGCTACCAATGTGTTATTGCTACTTTTTATTTATTATCTTTCTATTCAGACCCTTCCCTATTCATATTCCTGTCTCTTATTTATATCAGTGCATGGTTGCTAGGGTAATTTGGACCCTAGCAACCCAATTGCGGAAATTGCAAACTGGAGAGCTGCTGAATAAAAAATGAAATAACTCAAAAACCACAATAAAAAAAAAAGAAATCCAATTGCAAATTGTCTTAGAATATCAGTCTCTACATCATACTTAAAGTTAACTCAAAGGTGAACAACCCCTTTAGGCTAGGGCCACGTGGGGCTGAAAACCACAAGCGGAAATCCGCTCCCTGATTTCTGCCATACTGCGGGCAGTAGCCTCCTCTCTTTTCTGCATTAAGAAGTATTGAATGTGAAACGGTGTTGGCAGTTTGGCAAAGAACCACAAGTCTCTGTGTTTTGAGCCAAAATCCTCTGAAGTCTTTTCGTGCTGCTTCCGATTCAATATTTCTGACAAGAGCGGATGCTACTGCCCGCATTAGGGAAGAAATCAGGGAGCAAATTTCGGCTAGTGGTTTTTGTGCCCCCTGTGGCCCTAACCTTAAGGGTCAGGCCACACAGGGCGTTATGCCTCACAAGTAAACTTCGGGTGACTTCGGAAAACGAATCACTGCCTGTGATTAGCGCTGGCGTTTTTTCATTTTAGCCGGCGCAGGAACAGGGAAGGCATTTGGGGAGATTGGTCGCCGCAAAAACGAGGCGATTAGTCGCCAGGCGACCAAATCTCCCCAAAACGCCCAGTGTGGACTTACCCTAAAGACACTGGTGTAACGTGATCCTTTTTATCTCCTTATCCAAGCACTCCTATGTGCAGCGTAGTAATGAAGTTTCAGGTGTAGTTATGTAGGTATTGTGTTATAAAGATGTTCTGGAAAACAGATACAGGGAGTGGATTGAAAGGGACAAAAACAACAAGAAAGCATCAATGAAGGGACTAGAACTAGTGTGATGGATACGGATAATGGGAAGACTGTAACAGCTTAAAAATATGTCATCCTTAAACTGAATGTAAAATATTAACGTGAATTGCAAGGAGGAGATAAATAATACAGTTATAGTATATAACATGTACAGCTGATTTTAGGAAATCAGCAGAAATCAGAATAGACTGTAGAACCTCCGCTCATTTAATTCACCTGTCAGTAAACACAGATAAATGCTTTTCAGTCAGCTGTCAGCCAGACAGGACCTCCTGAGGGATCCTTGCTCCAGTAGATGTGCGCTTGGGCTGAGTGGGCAGCTTTCATTATGATCGATCATGTTAACCACAGAGGAACATTTCATAGCTTTTGATTCAAGTGCAGTGATGGGCGAATTGGATCCATTTTGCTACACCACGTATTTCGTGGGATTTCACGAAATTCGTGGCAAAGCGAAACGGGTCCAAAAATGGGCACCGGCATCAAAGTTGACGCCAGTGCCCATTAAATTCAATGGGGGTCCGTTAATCACCGTCGGCATCTAAATTGTCGCTGGCGTTGATTCCATCGCCGGCATCAAAAAAACTTTGATGCCGACGAACTTTCACGCCAGATTTGCAAATTTATTCGCCAGCACTGAAACGCGGAAATTCGCTGCAAATATATATATGTGTGGTCACAGGTGTCTAATAAAAGGGCAGCCAAGTTTGGGAGTTTTACAGGGAGTTGCAGGTTGTGGTGCACCCCCAGGCATCCCAGTTCAGCACTGAACAGATTGCTCACCCTAAAATTATATAAAGGGAAGCAACAGGCTCAGTCTGGAACAGTGTTAGAAATCCTCATGTGTGCAAATGTGTACAATGACAAGCTGATGCCTGGTTGCACAAGTGCAGTAGAGTTAAACTCCAGCTTTTAACTGCGTCAGCCACTGGATATTGGAAACAATAAGGGAGGACGAGGCAGAAGCGCAAGTGTCTGAGCCAGTGCAGTTTTCCGCCAAAAGGACCACAGGCCCAGGGTATCAGGTAAGTAATTACAATCCTTGGTGGGTGCCCTAACATTTGGCACTCCCCTTCAATTAGAGCTTTCCTTCTCCTTTAAAAGGCTAATAAAATCAGCATCCCAAACATGACACATGGAATGTTACCACCCTGAAAGTTGTGGTTATTGTAGGAATCAAGTGCAGATGTTGCCTGAATACCAAGCGCCAGAAATGACACAAATCCCCAATCTGACAATTTTAAGCACAATCAGGGGTAATTCAAGCCCCCTTGTTTACCTTTACATCACTGAAGGGGGTGCAAGGGGCCGCATTGCTAGCACAGAGGGGGTTAATAACTAGAAATTCAGCTCTTAAAGTTACCAGGAGAGGTTCTCATCTTGCCTCATGGTAGAAACGACACTGAACACGATTTGTGCCCAATTCATAAGAAAAATGTGCAAGTGCCAGTGTTTTAACACATAATAACACATTTATATAGTTTACATGGGCTAGATGAAATGAACCTGTAGATGGCAGCAACAGCTCAGAAATATAGCAATAGGGCACTACTGGAAAGAGTCATAATTACTGGAAAGAGTCATAATTGAATTATTTAAAATACCTGAACCAAAGGTATTATTCAGTGTTATTCAGTGATGTTATTCAGTGTAACTTGCATCCCAAACGGTATTACAGACACAGCTAGTGGCCCTGGATTATATCATGCTAAGGCCGTTAGATATTCAGTTGAGGTCTCCCTGATCTCTCCTGTCCTCCATTCAGATACACCTTGGAAAAATCATCATGCCATGATAGAATGTGGCTAAAATGGCTTTGAATTCAAAAGGGAATCTACAGCCAAAAACCATTTTTAAATAATAAAAGAAAATACAGGGATGGGACCTGTTATCCAGGATGCTCGGGACCTGGGGTTTTCTGGATAACTACTAGAAAATCATGTAAACATTTAAAAATTCCAATAGGCTTTGGTTTTGCTTCATTATATCTTAATCTGAATTAAGTACATGTTTGCAATTTTTCTATTGGCTTTTTTTAATATTATTTTTGAATTATTGGCCTTCTTCTTCTGACTCTTTCCAGCTTTCAGATGGGGGTCACTGAGCCCTCATAAAAACAAATGCTCTGTAAGGCTACAATTTTATTGTTATTGCTGCTTTTTATTACTCATCTTTCTATTCAGGCCTCTCCTATTCATATTCAGTCTCTTATTCAAATCAATGCATGGTTGCTAGGGTAATTTCAACCCTAGCAACCAGATTGCTCTGTAGACTGCTTTGCATTTTGACCAGCCCAAGCTGGATATTGAGGACCACAGGAAAGGTAAAAAGTTAGTGACTCTGGGGGGTATAAATGAGTGTGATATGGGGTGGTATTCAGACACAAACACTGACAGGGGCTTTGCTTTATTGTAACCTTGGTGTCCATACAGTCTGTTCTACTACAGGACAGGGGGAACTTGGGATGTGGACCTCCTTTTGTCAGGTAACAGTCTCTGCTTTCATTGTGAGGGAATAAAAGCGGCTTATAGATATTCATAGAGACTGTCTCATACTCCCAGGCCTAAAGGTTTGATTATATTTCACATTTAATATTACAGAATTCTGGTTTATTTCTGCTCCTCCGAGGATGTTAATCATTAGTAAGGTTCCCTAGTTACTCATTAAATAAAAAAATTGGTTTCTGGCTATTTGTTCTGCGTCGTTGGTTATTACCCTTCCAGGCATTACAATGCCATAGAGACCTGCTCATTCTCTTCCATTTCAGATAATATTAATTTCAGTAATAAGATTAATCCTCTCGGCCATAGCCTGATTTACTACCTATATACACTCATTTAGCATCTAGCATTGCAAGGGTGCCCCCGATTCTGCAACATTATTAAATGACAAAACACTTTTATTACAGATTCTTTCCATGATGACACAGTAAAAGTTTGTGTCTATCTTCATAGTTCATCAGTTAGGGCAGAGACAAACGGGCAGATTCGGGGAGATCAGTCACCCGGCGACAAAGCTCCTCTTCTTCGGGGCGACTAATCTCCCCTAACTGCCTTCCCTGTCTTCCTGCTGGCTAGAATTAAAATCACTGTCGGGGTTATCGTTTTCTGAAGTCGCCTGAAGTTTCCTCGTGAGGCAACTGCGGAAAACGAAACACTCCAAGTGCCATCCTGCCTGCGGGAAGGCAGGGAAGGCAGTTCTGGGAGATTAGTCGCCCTGAAGAAGAGGGGATTTTTCTCTAATCTCCCCGAATCTGCCCGTGTGTCTCTGCCCTTCATACCAGCCCAGCCCTTGAGAATCAATTAACATCTTTAAAAGATAATAAACGGACTGTGTAGTTAAAGAATTGTTGCACCTTTAAGATAATTTCCACTATTTCTAGTATATTATAGAAGGTCAAATCTAAGCAACTTTTCAATTAATCTTTATTATTTATTTTTTATAGCTTTTGAATTATTTGCCTTCTTCTTCTGACTCTTTCCGGTTCTCAAATGGGGGTCACTGACCCCACCTAAAAAAACAAATGCTATTTAAGGCTACACTTTTATTGCTACTTTTTATTGCTCATCTTTCTATTCAGGCTTCTCCTATTCGTATTCCAGCCTCTCAGGGACGATCCGCGGGCTACTGCTGCCTGAGGCAGCAACCCCGATGCTGCTCCCGGAGCGGGTCAAAGGGGGCTGCATGGCTAGTGTGCATAAAGTGCATTACACAGCCCACTTTCTGTGCCCCAAAGTGCCATATTGCATGCATCAATTGCGCATTGTGTGTCTGATTGAGACCTACTGAGTCTGGTGAGGAAGATGAATGTGAGCATATACAGTTATCCAGCATTCAAATCTGTAAAGGCTTACTTTAAGGGGTGCACGCCAATTAATGTGTTCACCTTCACATTCTTCAAACGACATCAAAAACAGATAGCGGCACTCCCATATCCAAATAAAACCGCCTTTATTTCAGAATTACATCTGGCACAGCAACTTCTCGGACCTCCTGGTCCTTTTTCACGCTGACAAAAGAAGATGAATTTGAGGCCAGTGTGACAGTGGGTTCTCTCATAGGAGGTGCTGGGAACCAGTAATCTGCTCTCTTCAATTCTTTGGGGGCATAGTACAGAAGGGGTATAGTACAGAAGGGGCACAGTATAGAAGGGGCATAGTACAGAAGGGGCATAGTACAGAAGGGGCATAGTACAGAAGGGGCACAGTATAGAAGGGGCATAGTACAGAAGGGGCATAGTACAGAAGGGGCATAGTACAGAAGGGGCACAGTATAGAAGGGGTATAGTACAGAAGGGGCATAGTACAGAAGGGGTATAGTACAGAAGGGGCACAGTATAGAAGGGGCATAGTACAGAAGGGGCATAGTACAGAAGGGGCATAGTACAGAAGGGGCACAGTATAGAAGGGGCATAGTACAGAAGGGGCATAGTACAGAAGGGGCATAGTACAGAAGGGGCACAGTATAGAAGGGGTATAGTACAGAAGGGGCATAGTACAGAAGGGGTATAGTACAGAAGGGGCATAGTACAGAAGGGGCACAGTATAGAAGGGGCATAGTACAGAAGGGGCACAGTACAGAAGGGGCATAGTACAGAAGGGGCATAGTACAGAAGGGGCATAGTACAGAAGGGGCACAGTATAGAAGGGGTATAGTACAGAAGGGGCATAGTACAGAAGGGGTATAGTACAGAAGGGGCATAGTACAGAAGGGGCACAGTATAGAAGGGGCATAGTACAGAAGGGGCATAGTACAGAAGGAGCATAGTACAGAAGAAGGTGGCATTTATTTTAGATGATTTTGAGGGACGGACTCTAGTGGCCAACATAAATGTTACAATTCAGTTGGACACTACAAAAAGTATATACATATATGTAGCACACCCTTGAGTGTACTTTTGCTGTGTATTAAGGCGATGTGTGGCCAGGCTAAAACTGCTTGTAGTGTGCCCAGACCCCCAGTGTACCCGTGCAACTCCCTGCACCTGTGTAGATCAATGCAGCAGGATATTCAGCCAGACAGTTTCTTTGCAGTAAACTATAACTGGTTTATTTACAGAGAACAGTGGCAAGGTAGTAGTTCACAAGCACTTCGATGTTCACAGTAATCATAGAGAAGCTTCAAACGGTAGTATTCCCTCCAGGGGGGTACAAGGTACATCAGATGGGCTAATATTCAATAGATCTCAAAGTTACAGCAACAATAGACTTGGGGAATAGTTACCACTCTCACTGGGCACTATACCTCTGGTGAAGCACTAAGGCATGGGTTTCTCAGCCTGGGGTCTTGTATCTTGGCACTGGACTTGGTCCTCACCTCACCCACTGTATTCAGCCTGGGGTCTTGGGTCCTCAACTCACCCACTGTAGTCCCTGCTCTAGTGGTTCAAATACCACGGGGTCCTAACCCCACTATTTCTCCTCGTTGGAGCCACATCTGCTCACTAGCTACCCTGTGCTGACTTTCACTCCTAGAGCGACTATTACTGTATTACTATCACTATCTTACACTTAACTAGCTTTCCCAGCAGACCTGGACCTGTAGTACCTCACAGTGAGGCAAAGTCCCAGGACAGACCCCGACCACATGGTGCTAAACCCTTTTATATTGACAAACAGTGCCATCTAGTGGACAAACTCCATGAACTAATGTGGACCCAACCAGGGACATAGCTGCCTAAGTTAACAAAAGGACCCTTAGGTGTCCAAATACTAAAGGGGAACTGCCTGAGTACTTTGCCCCAAATCTCAGGGTCCCTACATATATTATAAGTAAATTATAATTTTGGATATTTTGGTTAATATACATCAAAGTCTGGAGACTGAAGAAGACTCTGTAAGCTCAGAAGGACTAATTGTCTGCAAGATTTTGTTTGTGGTATTTATGGATCTACTAGAGGAAGATAAATATTAGACAGACAATCACACCATGTAAACCTCTAGGACAGTGATATAAACTGATAAAGTAAATCATAATATCTCTCAGGGATTGTCCTCCAGAGTGGAAGCCCCTCTACTCTAGTCTGCCAGCTTATTGTATGTGTTTTGTTCCTATGTTCCTGATGAATTTGTGCCAAAAAGATTCACAATAACCGCTGTCTAAACAATTTAGGAATGCTTGACCTGCTTCTGACATGTGAATTGTATGGGGCGGTGAGGCTCTTTTATAGGACTCGCAAGTTGGCCAGAATAGGTATTGTGTTAGTATGAGGCCTGACGCAAGGAGGGAAGACTGTTCAGCATATTAACTGCACCCCAACACATGCACAAGATTTTCACCATAATTGCAACAGGCTAAATGCAAACTGTTATCTTTATGGAGGAGACCTACTTTATTGACTGGATTTATTTAGTTGTTGCTACATAATACAAGTGGGCATCAATATATCCAGGACCTGAAAAACCAAGTTATCAAGGTTTGCCCCTGTGTAGGGAACCCACTACACAATTATTTAAAATTATTTAAAGGATGACTAAAGTTAAACAAATAATTAGTCTAGACTGTTACACCTTTTGTGTTGGGCTTCTGTACCAGCCCAACCACGGCCCTTTATCCGGGATGATCTGTGTCCCAGAAGATGCCCCAGTAGCTCCCCATCTTCTTTTCTGCTGATTCGTTGCACATGCTCTTGGCTGCTGTCACCTACCTGAGATTATGATGATTTACAATGTGACCAAGTTTGTTGGATGATTTAGCCTAAATGACCATCTGTCTGTACATTATGGGAGGCAGTTGCTCTCATTGGATAATAGTCCTTCTGTCCGACAGAGACAGGTGATGCCTCCCTTTAGCATAAAGAAGGCAAAATTAGCTGGGCCTGGGGCTGTACTTACATTCCTCCTGTTTCTGTTGGTGTTATGATTGTTTGTCCAGTGTCAGACTGGAGGGTCTAACACCCACTGGGGCTTCCGTCACAAGGGCCCAACCCCCATCCTGGGTCCCATGCCCCAGCTGCAACCCCACTGTTCTTTAAAAGAGAACTAAAGCCTAACTAAAGAACTAGCTAGAAATGTTGCACATTATGTATTAGGCTTCTGTACCAGCCCAAGGCAACCACAGCCCTTGAGCAGTAAAGATCTGTGTCTCCAAAGATGCCCCAGTAGCTCCCCATCTTCTTTTCTGCTGATTCACTGCACATGCTCTGTGCTGCTGTCATCCACTCACAATATACAGTACACATAGAATATAAATGTCACAATATAAGGCTGATTAGTAATTAATACAGATAATTACTACATTAGCATCAGAATCTGCTGGATAATTAGTGACGAGCCCTAAGCTTAGCTTCTCAACAGCTGCTCAGAGCCCACTGAGCATGTGAGTGTCACAGACACTTTCCAAGATGGTGACCCCCTGTGACAAGTTTGAAGTCCTGGATTATTGCTGCTATTGACAAGCTGAAACTTTAGGGTGGTGCAATTCAGCTCATAATATATGGTATTTTTCAGCCATATTAATTTTTAGGGTTTAGTTCTCCTTTAATTGCAGGTGCAGGGAGATCAGGGGCAGTGCAGGGTCTCAGAAGGGTGTGGGTCTGGGTCAGCGGGGCTCACATCGTTTTATCCAGTGCTCCTGCTGCCCAGTCCGACCGTGTGTTTGTCCCATTGACTGAATGCCGTCTCTGGCAGATGCTGTTCTATCATACAGGGTTGAAGAATAAAGCATTCCAGACTGATTCCCCATCTCTTAGTGGCAATATCTTCCACAGGCAGTGAAAATCTATTTTCTTTTTCAAATTCTCGTTATTGAATTTTGAATAAAGTGAATATCTCAATCAAATAAATAGGAAGCAACTGCCAGACTGCAGTGACACTATATGCTACGACTGATCAATAGCAATAGTGTTGCCATTAGCTTAAAGGAGATGTAAAAATGGGCATATACAGTAATTACACAGAATTCAGTCCTAAGCAACATTCCAACTTACCCAAACAGGCGGGGGGATCCAGGTGCACAAACCCCAAACCTTCAGTTCAGGAAGGCAATATAGCAAATAATAAATGGTGATGGGCTGGCACAAACCAGATCACACTCCAAAAATAGAGTATTTTTATTAGAGTAAAAACATCACAGCAAAGACCTTACGCGTTTCATGGCATAGGGGCACTTAGTAATAGCCCATGACTAAGTGCCCCTATGGCACGATATGCGGAAGGCCTTTGCTGTGATGTTTTTGCTCTAATAAAAATACTTTTTTACCACATCTATTTTTGGAGTGGGATCTGGTTTGTGCCAGTCCATCACCATTTATTATTTGCTACTTTAAAACCGCTCTGAAAAGTGGATAGAATAATTTGTTTTTGGGGGAGGGGGTCAGCTTGCAGCTGTGACTTACTGATCGCTTCAGTTTTGGGTTGTCTTATTAAAATACCATGAGGGTTGGTTATATAGGATTTAGGAACACATCACTCCCTTCCTCCCCTTTTAATGACTGGGGAAGCAGATTACAAAAGGAACCATCTCCTTTTGTTCTGCGGTTGGTAACTAGGTAACGGTATTGCAGTTACTGTTTAACTGCTTAGTCAGCCCTGATCAGTGTTGGGCTCATATTCAATTACTTGCTCAATCAGTTGACAATCATTTCTGATTATATCCATGGGCCTTGAGGTGGCCATAGACGTAACATTTACCATCTTTCTTGGAAAAGATCTTTCCAAGAAAGATCGTTCTTTTCAATACACACGTGTAGAGCTGAATTGTCAGATATACAAACAGAAACAATAGAATTCTACCTGTATCGGACGATTCAGCACTAACAATGGGCGATGTTTGGGTACTGTACCTTTAAAGGCACCCGATCCAAATTTTTCTGTCCAGCCCAATCGACGAGCCAACCAATATACAAGTCTTCTGCCGAAATCAGTCGGCTCTTTTCCCACCGTAAATGCATTGAATATCGTACGAAAATTCGTTTCATACGATATTATCTGTGAGTCTATGGCCACCTTAAAGTCCATTGCTATGGTTTGTGCAGTGGCTAATCATTATGCTAGGACCTTTAATTAGTTTTCTCCTCTAATGACTGAAATAAAGGCTGCCTAGTTTAAAGATAAAGGGCAAGCTATACATACAGTACATATATGGAGGTGTGTCTGGGTGGGGGTACAGATATGTGACCTGTTATCCAGAATGCTCGGGGACCTGGGGTTTTCTGGATAACGGGTCTTTCTCTAATATGGATATTCATACGTACTAGAAAATCATGTAAACATTAAATAAATCCAATAGGCTGGTTTTGCTTCCAATATGGAATAATTATATCTTAGTTTGGATCAAGTACAAGCTACTGTTTTATTATTACAGAGAAAAAGGAAATCATTTTGAAAAATTTCGATTATTTGGAAAAAAATTAAGTCTATGGAAGACGGCCTTTCTGTAATTCAGAGCTTTCTGGATAACAGGTTTCCAGATAACGGATCCAATATGGAGGTGCTGACTGGTGTGTATATGTGCAAATAGATTGTCGTTCCCAAGTTGTAGGGTATTGGTAGGGTCGCCACTTTGTCCCATATTTTTTTATTTACCTTCCCTATCAATAACATTGACATCAAGCATCATTTTTACAGGCCAGGCTGGTACAAATATTGGTCAAGTGGCAACAGTAGCATGGTGGAACTAAAGAGATTTAACCGTAGGCTCCACTCACTTCTTCCACATACTGTATTTGTGATATATCAGCGTTTTCCATCACTGTGGTAATTCTCTTCTTTTGGAGACACAAAGTGAAAAAGAAGACAAACTGAAATATTGCAAGGATTCCACATGGTGGCAATGTTGCTGTTGGCATGTTAAACTACAGAACATGTATGCTAAAATGAAATTCCTTCAGTTAAAGGAGAACTAATACTCAACAAAGTATAAGAGTAAAAATGCTGCACCTTATGTCTTGAGGTTCTGTACCAGCCCAAGGCCCCATGTCTCTGATCTTCTGAAGATGCCCCAGTAGCTCCCCATCTTCTTTTCTGACGATTTGCAACACATGCTCTGTGCTGCTGTCACTTACTGAGCTTAGGGACCCACTCACAATATACTGAATATATATACAATATGACATTTCACAATACAAGGTTCATTAGTAATTAAGTTAGCTTTACATTACGTGGAAACCAGTGTATTCTCATACCTCCCAACTGTCCTGTTTTTCACTGGACAGTCCTGATTTTAACAGCTCAGCCCACAGTCCTGAATTCTTACTGAAATGCCCCCCGAGTTTCACTTTGATCTCCTGCACTGATGCCAGAAAAAAATACAAAGTTTCTGAAATATAATTAAATAAGAGGCTTTTGGCAGAGAGCCCAGAATACACAGCAGCTGCACTTAGATACATATGTAACAATTTAAGCTAAGCACAGATACAATTAAGATAAGATAAGCAGTTCTCTAGGGGAAACTGTTACTTGCAGCAATTCACCTTCATTAACAAAACTGTAATAACCACAAAACCTGACCCTAAAACTTTCCACAACCTGCCAAATTTTGTAAAATGGATGTGGTATTTCGGATGTGGTCAAAAGTTTTTGTTGTGCGGCAGATCTTTTAATCCCTCTTTCGAGTTTTCAAATGTTGGGAGTATGTATTCTGCAACAGAACTGATGAATAATCAGCTTTGTACCATCAGCCTCTATGACAGACCATTGCTTCACTCAGCAGCCCAGGGCACACTGAGCATGTGCAGTGCTACTGACACTCAGAAGAATGCCTAACAAGATCCAAGATGGCGTAACCACCTAACAGCAGACCACCCCGGCCCTTTCTGGCCCATTCTGCCTTCTAATTTTTACAGTCTGCCACAAATAAACAATCGGCAGGTGAGCAGGTAGGCAACATTGGGGGAGGAGGAAGGTGCTGAAATAGAACTCGGTGTGCCAGGCCTGGGCCCTCCAAAGTTTCTTCTCATGGGGGGGTAGTTACATCACTGCCTGCATCTATACTGTTGTAGGGCACTAGTAAATTAGTCTCCCAGTATTATTTAGCAGGCAGTCCCCTAGCGTTTAAGGCGCCTAACTGGGTCCTAAAATACAGTTAGGAGGGGGACCTATTCCATATCCTATTTAAAGCTATGCCCCTTGGTGTTCATACAGTGACCAGTAGATAGACTGTGCTAAAGTATAAAGTCCTGGGCAGCCACGTGTTCAGGGTCCATCTTGTGTTAGCCCTGGCCTGAGCAGACAGACAGGGTATCCAGTGGAACCTAGACAGGTCAGGTCTAGTAAGGATAAGCTACTCACCCTAATAGGTCACTCTAGGAGTGACAGATAGACAGGCTATTTAGCTGAGCAGCTTGAGGCTCCTCCAAGGAATGTGAGTGGGATTATGATCCAGGTACCAGAAGTAGGGACTAAGTGTACAGACCTAGGGATGTGAGTTTCCCCTCAGATTCCACTTAGGGCAAAGGCTGAAAGCTGGGTGTACCCCAAGCAGCTGCTGTGCATGTTCTTTTCCCTGGGGGGACAGCTACGGACCAAAGGTGCTGTGAGTATATGCCTATCCACTGTTGCTGTATGAACCTGATTGCTCTGTATGTACACTCCATTGTGGATGCTCTTGGACAATAAATATGTTCTTTGGTTAAGATATAAGAACCACTGGCGCCCAATTATTGCACCCTGCATCAAGTTACAGTTCCACTACACCCTGCCTCCACACCGTTTGCGAGGGCTTACTCCCTAAGAACTAAGGTCTCACAGTGTTGGGAGTGGAGCTTATAGTCATACAACGGTGCACTCAATTTACTATAGCGCTACACTGTTATAGGGCTGCGGGATCTTTGAACTGGTATAGTAAGTTACATAGAAATTACAGCATTTCTAGTCACATTTGTCTTTAGGCTTTAGTTATAATATAATAATAATAATAATATGCAGTACATGCTCTTTTTTTTTGAAAAGTCACATAGCACTGGAATTATGGAGATTTCCATTACATGCTGTCTATGGGCAGAAGCTTCTGGAACTTAGTAGGTATCACTAAGGTACACATACTGTATATTACCATTCCTTAACATTAATAATAATTAAAATTGTTAGTTAATGCCACATTGGGCCCCCTATACCTCATGGGCCCTCTCAACAGTGATAGTTTGCTTCCTCTATATTTCACCTCAGATTCTTCTCATGTACCAGTGACTCCCAATAGAGTTTCCACTGTTATAACTGGTGCCCTAGTAATGAAAGGCAAGGGGTCAAATGAGAATTAAACTATAATAATATAATAGCTCAGTCTTTTAACATGCCATTATCTGCTTCCTAGAAGAAAAAATATAACCTGATTATATGTAGGTTTAATTGTGTTTTAGCTTTTTCTGTGTATGGAACGTTCCCGATCTACATAAAAATATTTACATGCAAAACCACATTTTAGGGTCTGGCCACACAGGCAGATTCAGGGATATTAGTCGTTTTCCAAAGTCGCCCCGCAGTTTCCTCCTGAGGCAATTACGGGCGACTTGGGAAAACTAAGTGCAGGGGAAGGCAGATCGGGGAGTTTAGTCGCCGCAAAGAAGAGCCTGGCGACTAATCTCTAGAGATGTCGCGAACTGTTCGCCGGCGAACTTGTTCGCGCGAACATCGGGTGTTCGCGCTCGCCGGAAGTTCGCGAACGTCGCGCGACGTTCGCCATTTTGGGTTCGCCATTGTTGGCGCTTTTTTTTGCCCTCTCACCCCAGACCAGCAGGTACATGGCAGCCAATCAGGAAGCTCTCCCCTGGACCACTCCCCTTCCCTATAAAAACCGAAGCCCTGCAGCGTTTTTTCACTCTGCCTGTGTGTGCTGAAGAGATAGTGTAGGGAGAGAGCTGCTGCCTGTTAGTGATTTCAGGGACAGTTGAAAGTTTGCTGGCTAGTAATCGTTTTGATACTGCTCTGTTATTGGAGGGACAGAAGTCTGCAGGGGTTTGAGGGACATTTAAGCTTAGGTAGCTTTGCTGGCTAGTAATCTACCTTCTACTGCAGTGCTCTGTATGTAGCTGCAGTGGGCAGCTGTCCTGCTTCTGATCTCATCTGCTGACTGCTGCAATAACAGTAGTCCTTGTAAGGACTGCTTTTATTTATTTTTTTGTTGTTTTACTACTACTACTACTACTACTACTATAAGAGCCCAGTGCTATTAGTCTAGCAGTGTTGGGGAGTGGGACTGGTGTGCTAATCTGCTGCTCCTAGTAGTTCAGCAGCACCAACTTTAATTTTTTTTTTTAATATTCATTTTTTTTTATTTTACTTTTTTTTATTTTACTACCGCTGTAGTAGTGTATAAGTTGACCTTTTAGGCATTATTTGCCCTGTAGGCATTATTTGCACACTGTTTTCTTCAACCCGCCATCGAGCTGTGTGACCTTGTTCACATTCTGTCTAAATATCCATAATATTACCGTCTCCAGAAAAAACACCGGAGTCACTTTTTTCAAGCAGCCATAATATATTTTACGTAATCCGTATCCACCGCTGTAGTAGTGTATACGTTGGCCTTGTAGGCATTATTTGCACACTGTTTTCTTCAACCCGCCATCGAGCTGTGTGACCTTGTTCACATTCTGTCTAAATATCCATAATATTACCGTCTCCAGAAAAAACACCGGAGTCACTTTTTTCAAGCAGCCATAATATATTTTACGTAATCCGTATCCACCGCTGTAGTAGTGTATACGTTGGCCTTGTAGGCATTATTTGCACACTGTTTTCTTCAACCCGCCATCGAGCTGTGTGACCTTGTTCCCATTCTGTCTAAATATCCATAATATTACCGTCTCCAGAAAAAACACCGGAGTCACTTTTTTCAAGCAGCATTCATATATTTTACGTAATCCGTATCCACCGCTGTAGTAGTGTATACGTTGACCTTGTAGGCATTGTTTGCCCAGTTTTTTTGGCCACAGCCACTGAAGCACAGAGGCCAGAAAAAATATGCCATATAAATGCTGAAAATAGTCATTTTTTGCCATACGTTGACTCAACGTATATGGCAAAAAATGACTATTTTCAGCATTTATGTGGCATATTTTTTCTGGCAACTGTGCTTCAGTGGCTGCAACCAAAAAAACTGGGCAAACAATGTCTACAAGGTCAACGTATGGCGAAAAATTACTATTTTCAGCATTTATATGGCATATTTTTTCTGGCAACTGTGCTTCAGTGGCTGCGTCCAAAAAAACTGGGCAAACAATGTCTACAAGGTCAACGTATGGCGAAAAATGACTATTTTCAGCATTTATATGGCATATTTTTTCTGGCAACTGTGCTTCAGTGGCTGCGTCCAAAAAAACTGGGCAAACAATGCCTACAAGGTCAACGTATGGCAGTTGTTTAAAGAGAACAGTAGATTACTAGCCAGCAAAGCTACCTAAGCTAAAATGTCCCTCAAATCCCTGCAGACTTCTGTCCCTCCAATACAGAGCAGTATCAAGCAGATTACTAGCCAGCAAACTTACTATCATCTGTCCCTGAAATCACTAACAGCTCTCCCCCTACACTATCTCTTCCAAGCACACACAGGCAGATTTTTCAGATACATTTTTGCCCTTGATCCCCTCTGGCATGCCACTGTCCAGGTCGTTGCACCCTTTAAACAACTTTAAAATCATTTTTCTGGCCAGAAATGTCTTTTCTAGATGTTAAAGTTCGCCTTCCCATTGAAGTCTATGGGGTTCGCGAACCGTTCGCGAACCGCTCGCGTTTTTGCGCAAGTTCGCGAATATGTTCGCGAACTTTTTTTCCGACGTTCGCTACATCCCTACTAATCTCCCTGAATCTCCCAGTGTGGCCAGACCCTTGAAAGCAGAAGCAGGTTCTGAATAAGGAAACCGGATGAAGAAAGTTCTCCCTGGCTCCAAGATGATAGCAAACTTTTGTCCAACACTCTAAGACGGGGGTCGCCAACCTTTTTAACCCGTGAGCCACATTCAAATGTAAAAAGAGTTGGGGAGCAACACAAGCATGAAAAAGTCCCTAAGGATGCCAAATAAGGGCTGTGATTGGCTATTTGGTAGCCCCTATGTGGACTGGCAGCCTACAGGAGGCTGTACTTGGCACTATACTTTATGCAATAAAAACTTGCTTTCAAGCTTGAAATTTGAAAATAATCACCTGTTTTGAGGTCACTGGGAGCAACATCCAAGGGGTTGGAGAGCAACATGTTGCTTACGAGCTACTGGTTGGGGATCACTGCTCTAAGCTGTGTATTAGTACTGCCCATTGTTTTTTTATACAACTGTTTTATTAATTTTCAATCAAATAAATAGATGCTATTACCGAGGTAAAGTTTCAAACAGCCGTGCCGAATACATGCTTTGTGACTTTCTAAACACATTCATGTTATAAATGCTTACATTCAATATGAGACATTAGCCACGATTCAACGTGCCATTTTGTGAGTCCGTGTTGCACAGTAACATGCATTTAGCATATGAGTAACTTAAAACAAATTAAAGTAAGAAGAGAACAGAGAAGGGGTGAAAGTGGGGATTGGGGGAAGAGAAGAGGGGTGAATGGATACCTTCCCATGTCGTTCATCGTCTTCTCAGGGCAAATCGCCCTTCACAGGGTTTAAGCTTTGGAGGAGGAGAAGGTGAGTTTCTTCTTATCTTGTTTATGGACTTTCATGTGAGTTCTTCCCTGAGGGAGGCTTCTGCCCACCATTTAGTATATCGGAAGGGTGCTAGTAGCTTGTGGTATTTTTGTTCCTCAAGTGTGCCTAAATATTTGCTCCAAATATCAAAGAAACGGGAACCTTTGGATTCCTTGTCTTGTAAAGCTAGGACCCATTGAGTACTGCCCATTATTATTGCCTGCTGCATCTTAATATGGTGACACATTCAATGACCAAGCCAGATAATGTGACTATCCAAATTGTGTGTCCCATGTGTGGGGCCCCCCAAAATAGTGTTTTGATGACTGGTTCCCCACCCCTGTTGTGATCATAATAGTTTTCTGCACATGAGTCACTTTATTCACCCTCAAAATCATTTTCATGGCTCCTCCATGTCCCCTACTTTGGCCCCCCATAGTAAGGGCATCAAACTATTGCAGAAACACTTACTTAAATAATACAGTTACAAAGAGCAAGAATGTCCTTGCTCCCTAGAGCTTACTATTTAAGTGTTAATATGCAGAAAGAGAGATGTATGGAATATACACATTTAATAACAGAGCTAGATAAAAGTCTGAATAACATAATGTTGTTGCTGAAAAGGAAGCTGGTGCCAATAGTATGAGAATGATAAACACTTAATTACTTGAGGAAGCCTGCCAAAGTCTCAGGAACACAACAGACTACTTCTTTCTTTGAAATCAGAAAGAAAACTGTGTGGGCCCTGGCACTACAACATGAGTGGGAATGCTCGTCCAAATCCAGCTCAGTTCCAGGCAAAATTGAATATTAATCTACATAACCATGATATGAGCCAAACAATGCCTCCATATGGCACCCTGCCTGCAAAGATGCTACAAGGACAAGGATATTGGGGGTGAGATATTTTTATATGGATACATTTTTGGTGGTCCAGGAATTATAGTTTTTGTTTGTTGCTGTCAGGTACTCACCGCAGGATCTCGACGATCGGCGCTCTGCGACTCCAGCGTTGTGCGTTCCAGCATGCGTGTCAGTGACGTCACGATGGGGCACCGCGCGGATTCCAGGGAGCCAGGCGGCGCAGCGTGATGACGTAGGCGTCTCCATTTAAGTCTGCACAGAGGGTAATTCCAGTGCTCGGACATCGTGTTTCCTGGCTACTTTTGAGTAAGTTACTCTCTTATATATATTGAACTTTTTTTTTTTTTATTTGCTTCTGCACCCTGACTATTCTACTGAATTAACCCTTGGAACCCTGCTCGGATTTGAACCTCTGTTGCCAACCCTGCTTGCTGTTTGACCATTCTCCTGCATTAACCCCTGGAACTCTGTTTTGGACTTGAACCTCTGTTGCCAACTCTGCTTGCTGCCTGACTATCCCTCTGTGTTAACCCTTGATACTGCGCTTTGGACTGATTATTTTTGCCGACCTTGCCTGCCTCTGACCACTCCACTCCACATAAACTGTGATTTACTGTTGCCGACCCTGCTTGTCTGAAGCTTCCACTACTGTTAACCCTTGTTATCCAGCCTTGGGGGCTACTACTCTATCGTTTGGAACGCCTGCCTAATCTCTCCGCGCTGTGAAGTTCGTGATCAATCTTAACCTTGGGCGGATCTTCAACTCTTGTTGGTCTCCATGCCTGAGCCTGTGTTCATCTGACATCAAGGTGCCTCCTAGAACCTTCCCCCGCAACTACAGATCTTCGCTTCCTGTGGCGACCGCCATTAATCCTGTGTACCTTGTACCTTTGCAGTCACGTTATCCAGTGCCAAAGTCACACTACAGATCGGTGTATCCAGCTAGATTACAGGTTCCCATACGTCATCTTCACTGGCCTCCCTCCGTACCTATTTGGGGGTAGAACTGGTGAGGGAGCTGTATGGGTTGTCTTCCTCAACGTCAGTGGTTCCACCTGGATCGATAAGTCTGACAGTTGAGATTGAGAAATACTGGTGGCATCGACTGTACAAATGAGAGAGCATCAGGTCTATGAGGTTTGGAGATTCAGCAAATGCACAAATTATGCACATTGGGAATCCATTGATGATGAGTAAATCATTCTCTGCATTTGTTTATTAAATTTGGGGTTTATAAGTGTTGTTGCATATCACGAATCAGTTCGGCTTATAAATAAGCAGATCAAATTCCCCTTTAGTGAAAGTTCAAATTGGGGAAAAGGAACCTAAAAATTGACCTTCTCTTTCCAAAGTCTGTTTTCTTTTATCTGTCCCCAGTTATATTTAGCTTCACATTCACATTATATTCCCCTTGTTCAACCTTGGCCTAATGTTGGCAAGTGGCAGTTAAAATACAAGAGACGAGACAATCTCTTCTCTTGTCTTTTAACTGCCACTTGCCAACATTAGGCCATTAGCACACAAGCTGAGCCAAGCTGGGAATTCAGGTGCTGGGCTGATATGAAGTCTATGAAGCTTTTCATGTAGTATAAACAGCTGATAAGAGCCAAGATACTTTGCTTTGGTCTTCCATATTTGGCACCCAGTGATGGCTGTTAGCACCTCATAGCTACAATTGCAGTGTCTGAGGTTCTGAGAATCCTAGTCGGCTCATTGCATACATTAAAGGGGAACTAACAAGATTAAAAAATGGAAAAACTTAAAATTTAGGCAGCTTTCTGCACAATAATTTACTACTTTCCAGCTTTTGAGCTCCTGAATGACCTTTAAATAGAGCATCAGTCATATCAACATACATTCTGTTATTAAATCTATATGAATTAGCCTATGTACATAACTCTAGCTGATGTGTGAAATAATATCCCTCATACAGAAATTCAGTATCTCATTATTTATATAGTGATGTCATTATACCCCATTCACGTCAGTCCCTTCCCCAGTAGAACTTGCAATCTAAGGTCCCCAGTGTCCAGGGCCAAAGTTGGATTGTGCTGGTGGGACACCAGAAAAAAAACCTGGTGAGCCCCAGGCCGTGCGGGGGCCCACCGACTAAAACCCACTCCCTGGCAGAGATTCTGAGCGCTGCTCCCTGACCTTCTGCCAGTGTCGGACAGGGACACCAGGGTCCCACCCAAAAACCTTAGACCAGGGGCCCACTCTCAGTACTAATATTCATCAACTCCTCGATCAACCACTATTCTCCTAGTTTGTTTTCTTTACATACTATAATCTATTATTCCATCTATTTAGCCTCTTTGTTCTCATAGAAATAGGGAATGACCATGAACTAGGCCAAAAGTTTAGCAGCATGAGGGCCCACTGACACCTGGGCCCACCGGGAGTTTTCCTGGTATCCCTGTGGGCCAGTCTGACACTGCCTCCTGCCCTTGCCCCAGTCACACCACAAGGTACATGGGGGGGGGTGAGTTACGGTTGGGGGGGCCGGGATATGTGGGAGAACCTGAATTAGAAGTCCTGGTGGGTCCTGGACCCCCCAGTCCAACACTGTCTGGTGCCTACTGGGGCTGCAACCTCATGGGTCCCCCAGTCGTGGGCCCCTGTCCCAGTTGCAGCTCTCCCCACCCTAGTCGTGCCTCCATGTCCCACTTGCAAGCACCTCCATCTTCTGCATGCCTTTTTACTTTTTGTGGCCACAATGAGAGGAGCGAGGGGAGCACCCACAGTTCCTGGTGGGGTTCGGGCCTGGGTTGCTGGGGCCCACCTAGTTTTTCCCAGTGTTCCACCAGCCCAGTCCGACCCTGATGGTCCCGATCACATTCATACAAAATACACAATTTTATTAACCAATTAACCTGTATTTGGGGTGTGAGAGGAAACTGGAGTAACCAGAGAAAGCCCACGCAGATATAAAACACAGCACTTGCAGACAGTTCTCTGAATCTCTTTACAACACAAACTGAATGAAGAAGGCAAAATTATAATTATAATAATAATGACAATGAACATATGAACATAATAATTACTTTTCTGGCCTCAAATTGCAATCAGATGAGTGCATTGATCAGTTTCTAAGTTTGTTTTTTGTAGAACGGCATCCAACTTTTAACTTGTAAAGGAAATCCATAACCTGACTGCCCTTACAGTAAAGAAACCCTTCCTATGGTGATGATAGAATCTCCTTTCCTGCAGACTCGATGGATGTCCCACTACCATCTGCATCATCCTATGGAAGAAAAATGTATTAAACTCAGTATTCACCTTGTATATAATTGTATACGTTGAGCATATCCCCTATAAATTGTGTCTTTTCTAAATCTTTCCTCTGGCTGTTGGTGGGATGCTGGGAGTTGTAGTCAAGACCATGCAGGTTGCCAGCACCTGGACTGGAGTGTCTTTGCTGTATATGCATTTTATCATATTTATTTGTAGAATTTCGAATCTGGTATGGTGTATGTACAGTATGATGTTCTTCCTACATGGCGATAATTCTGTTCCATGTTATGGAATCAGTTGCTTTTGTTAAGGGCCCAATTATTATTTGTTGAGCAGAGACATGGGGGCATATTCATCTATGGGTGAAATAAGACTCGACCTTCAGAAATTAAATTCCATCACTTTCTATAAATGTATTACAAAGTACATAGACAATGTATGAAGTACATAGACACACCATACATCTATACCAATACAGGTATTCCCTGGAAATAAACACAGCTAGACATGGAATGTACAGTGTGTGGTGGCCCTTTAAAATGCACATGATATGTTTTAAGCTTATTCAGTTGAAGTCATTTATCCCATTAACTGTGAGTTAAAGCTTAACTGACCTCATGAAGTTTAAGACATTTGGGGGTAGTTATACCAGGGAGCAGCTGATTCTGCAACACAGGAACAGAAGTGAATTAGCAGTATAGACTGAGGGTTTCAGGGGTGCATTTAGGGATAAAGACAAGATACACAAGGGATTCCTGGCATAATGCACTGTAAATTTCCTTTGCTTTCTGCTTTGCTATTTGATTTCTTTTCTATCCTCCTCCCGCATGCTCTATCCTTCTTCCCAACCTCCATTTAATTCTCATACTTTCCTTATACTTTTAAATGCACCTAATGCTGTCTCCTTCTTTCTCCACATTCTTTTACTTCTTCCCAAGCCAGGAGTGCTTCATGCCCCGCAAGTTACCAGCAGCAAAAAGCCACTGCTAGTAACTTCAAGATCCTAATTTTAGTCTTTTAAACTGGAAATTTGGCTCTACTAGTGCAAGAGTGCATATCTGTGACATCACAGGAGCTGCCTCAGGGCAGTTTAGGGTCCAGAATCGCCCCTGCCCAAATGTTCTCATATGCTTCCACTTCCCCTTACCACTTACCTTATGTTGTTTCATTGTATTGTTTATTTGCTTCCATATATTCCATTCTGCACTGCTCTTTCCATCTACTCTATCCTTCAAACCCTCTTCCCTTCTGCATTCTACCATTGACTTGTGATTAATGCTTCTTTCTCTCATTTCTCTTTATCTGTTACGACTCTCGCCTCCTTCTTATTTTTCACCCCTCCCGTTGGTTTCTCTTGGGTCTTAAGATTGGAGAACACTGCTGGCCCATGAGGATCTGTCAGGCAAGAATAAGGTTGTAAAACACAAGGCTGGTAAAACACAAGGCCAAAGACTGGTCCAGTATTATAATTTACCCAGTAAGAATTTTCCTGTAAATTGTAAATACCTGTAGTTCCACCAAAACCCTGCTGTCCCGCTCACCTCCCCTAACAAACCAGCCAGTATTTTCCTTTAGGAAAGGTGGCAACCCTAACCATATCAATACACCGATGTGGATCTCCCCAACAGAATATTTGAACCTACCCAAGAGATATAGGACTGATTCCCAGTTAGATATCGATAGGGCCACATGTTGGGAGGTGAATAAGTTGGCAGCTCAGTATGGAGGGGCTGAATCTGCAGCTTTCATCAGTCTGGCTATGGCCAGCTTATCTCAGAGTGTCAGGGGGCCTATCGGCTCCCAGAAGGAGTAGTCGGGACCAAGTAGGAAGCTTGGGAGTTAAGGACCAAGTATCAGAAGGGATTAGGAGTAATCGTCGTCAAATTCCAGGCAAGGTTCAGTAGGCAGCCAGAATACAGCAAAATCCAAGTTCAAGCAGGGTCAGGAAGTTCAGGAATCAGTCAGCACGAATTATAGATGCACCCAGGAACCAAACAGGAAATCCTATTTTTGAATTTCGCTCCGGGCGTGTGACGTCATCACGCCAACGTCAACCCACGTGGAGCACGGGTGCCACCATCTTGGGTGGGACACCGGCGCAGACGGGAGCACCAACGGGAGCTCGTCACACAGAGGAGGGGTTCTGGTACTCTCTACTTAAAATACATTTTGATCTTTAGTGATTGTTAAACAAATACTACAGTTTGTTAAGTAATGTCTACATTCTTTATCCTGTCCCTCTTCTGCTGGGTACCATCATGATATTGACCCCATTGCCATGCCTTGTTTGAGTCCTGGCTGTTTACTCTACACAGCCCCAAACACTACATACTTCTTTAGGCTTTCATCAACTCCAGCAGGACAACGACAAAGTCAGCCTCATCCACAAGGTTCTTCAACTACATATTTTGAGATTGCGAGATCCACAGACACTTTTTTCACATTAAGGCAGTTTATTTACACACAGGGGTGACCATTTCATCACACAAAACATAAATCATAAAAAATAAATCCTGCCCACTGGTTGCTACCTTTACACATTTGATAAGTTCCCTCAATAAACTGGGCCCCTTGTGGACTACCAGCAAAACACATGAATTGGGGTCACCCCTGTACTCAGATTACTTCATTTTGGGGAATTGCTCAGCCTCTTGGCTTTCTTTAATCTATCAGACTTTTGGTCACTTGGTCACATCTCCCTCTGCTCCTTACAGTGACAGGCAGCCCCTCCAGCCCCTCGGGGAGTTCCTCATACAGACAGGTAACTTCCTGGTGTGCCCTGCTCGGATAGACCTTCCTAATAGTCTCACTAGAATTAAATACCTTTCCACAGGACAGCCTTCCTGTGCAAAGTAAGCTCCAATACGTGAGCTGAACTACTGGATTGTAGTACCTGGATTGCCTGTTCCTTCCAAAATACTCCAGCTTCCAAGATTTGGCTACAAAAGTCGTTACTCCTGGCTCCCCTGTGGCTGAACGCATGAAACCGGAGGAAAAAATGCTTGTCTGTAAGAGCCCTTCGGCCGATTCCAATAAATGTTGATTTCTCTTCCCAACACCATAGTCTCTAATGTGATCTACACCAGCAGGAGATATAATTTTACCACATTTTTAAAAAAATATTTTGGTTTTGGTGTTGACCCTTCCACTGAATAATGAGCCATTGTGAGGCATAACCACAAATATACAATAACCTCAGGAAATATTCCGAAGAGAAAGAGTTAATTGGGTGATTAACCTTAAGAAATTCTCTAATAGCTATTTACACAGTGAATCAGTTTCTCTCTGTGTTTGTGTTCTCTGGGCAATTAGTTACCTGCTGGATATTAACTTCTCACCTGCCTGCCTGGGAATGACTGGGCAGTTCAATAAAAGGGAACGTGTTTTTAAAAGAAAAAATCACTCTGTCACATTCATGGTTTGTCAGTAGAGGTGAGACTGCAATACATCTCTCTCTGGAACCTGAAGGTATTTGCTCTGGAGAATGTATCTTGTGTTCCATGGTTACATTGCAGTTGGCAAATATCATCAGTAGCTTGTGTTATGCAATAAACTGTATTGTTAGACTGCTCAGCTCAGTAAAGAGGAGTGATTGTAAGCCCGGTCTTATAAATGTAAGGCTAGGGCCATCCGCAGGATGATTTCAGTCCCCGACTCCTATCCGAAGCTTCTTGTCTGCTCGCGTCCGGAAGTCTTGTGACGGCTGTGGTGTGGACAGACACAGGGGTTTTCGGCTGAGAAATTGAAGACTTTGTATTTTGAGCTGAGATTCCACAAATCTATTCACACCAAAGCTAAGGTAACGCTAATCTGACTAGGCAGACCAAAAAGGGGTTAATGTCCAGCTAGTTATGAGAGCATGGGTTACATATGACTCAAAACACTTCAGGCTTGGGCCTTCGCTAAGTGGAAGATTTTTTACAGCTGGAGTAGTACAACTACAACTCTCACGCTACTATGCTACATCAAATAGAAATAATGGGCGCCAGGAGATTCTTGTGATGAACCAAAAGAATAACAAGTTTACACAAGCCCGGATTTGTGGCAAGGCCACATAGGCCCGGGCCTAGGGCGGCGCAATTTCAGGGACGACCCAGCCGCATCAGTAACTAGCACTGGAGACTCACGTCAGTCTCCAGTGCTGTTCCCAAGTGTTAAGATGTGCGCATGCGCGCGCATACACTGAGAGGGAAGAGGACGGCACCTGGAAGGGGAGGGACATCGCTGGACAGGGGGAAGCGGAAGTGGAGGCGACAGTGCTGGACAGGGGGAAGCGAAGGGGACGACACAGTGCTGTTCCCGAGTGTTAAGCTATGCGAATGCGCACGCACAGAAAGCGGAAGGCCCTGGAAGGCAAGGGGACATCGCTGGACAGGGGGAAACCAAAAGTGGAGGTAACAGTGCTGGACAGGGGAAGCGAAGGGGACGGCACCGGCAGTGGAGCGGGGGCGATGAGTAGAGCTGGCCTAGGGGCGGCAAGTTTGTAAATCTGGGCCTGAGTTTCCCAATATTTGTACAAGACAAATGAGCCCAGGGTTTACTTACAAAGGTATATACAATGCTTTAGCAGGCTGAAACAGGTTACATGACAGAGCAGAGGAAAGTGAGTCCCATCAGGCAAGGTAGTCACGTGGTACTTCAATTCCTTCAGCAGATATACCTCAAAGTGGTCCAGCCCCACCCAGTGGAGTGGTCAGGGGGAAGAAATCTAAGCCTGACGCCCTATCCACTGTGGTCCCTTCACTAAAGTAAATCTAGGAGCCTGGGGAAGCTACTCCCTGCTACAATCCTCGATGGAGCGCCAGCTGCTCCTACTATCTGTCCTCTCTACCGTACACTCCTAGAGAGTCAGACAGAACTATCCCTGCTTAGCTAACCTCATTCACGGGGTTCCCTGCTCCCCGACTCAGACTCTAGAGGACCAGGTCCCTCTAGGGCTAACGGCTTTACTGGGCCTTGTTGTACCCAGTCTCAATGGAATCGATCAGGACACCAGCAGCCCCCCTTTCCAAACACTATATGGAAGTGTGGCAGGAAGTGGTCATTACCCCTCTTGGCCAATAACCTGGATATGCAAATACTTAAACTAGATACAGGGGCTTTTGCCCAGTAACTAGGGAAAATGAAGAAAATAGGGATTTAAAACCATAGGGGCACATTAACTCAATGGGTCCCTACACTAAAGCTCTACATAGACGCGACGATTCTTCTTGCGGAACGACCGAATTTAGGGAAGTCCGACCGGTTAGTGGGATTCGAACGATCGTACATCTTACGATTTTTCAGCCGACATCTGTCAGGAAATTGATCGGCCAGGTCAAAAAATCTTTGTCGGTCCCAGTGCAATGTATCTATGTTTGCAGGGCCAAGCAGGCAGCTCCCCTTTGTTTTCCTGGCAAATTGGTCTTTTTAGTTGATGGCAAATTCGAGAAAATCGTGGTCTCACGATGAGGATCGGATCTATTAAAAATCTCAACATCTATGGCCAGCTTAACACAAGGCATCCAGATGTGAGCAGACAATAAGATTCAGCTAGCGTTCTGGGGCTGAAATTAGCCTGCGATTTTCGGCAGGCTGATTTCTGCCCCGTCTGGCCATAGCCTAAAGGAATTGGTGCCAGTGATGCTTTCTTAATGGAGTTTAAGCATAGTAGTGTGGCATTGACAATTGTTGCACTATATTATAAGATCTTTGTATTTTTATCACTCTAATGCTGGGGTGGACCTCCCTGCCCCAAAAACAGCCCTGGGGAGATAACTTAGAAAAAAGGCTACAGTAAAATGTACAGGACCACTGTGACAAGATGCTTATAGCAGTAGGTAGAAGATCAGCCGTAAAGCATGTCAGGATCACTGCTGAACTGAGAGAAGGAAATAATTTAGTCACAAGTATAAAAGGAAATGTATGACCCCTTGTTCAACATGACTGCAAATAAATGGGCTTGGGCAGAACTTACTTTTGGCCTGTAGTTTTAATCAGGGAAAAACCTATGTTTTAAGGGGCAAAGGCATGAAATGCGTAAGGCCACCACCTGAGATCCTTTTTGCATAATAAAACTTTTTTTTATTTGCATCTATTTTTGGAGTGAAGTCCAGTTTCTGTGCCAGCCCACCACTGAAATCTTAACGTTAATGTCCCTGTTTGTCCTGTTTAGATTTTTCATGATTAAAACTATAAACAAAAATGATGTTCAACACAACTCCTATTCATTTGAACAAAGGGGTGCACTGCTCATTTTCCAAATGCAGGCAGGATGAAAAGTGAAAGAGGGTCGGACTGAGCTGGAAAAAAACCCTGTGGGCCCCAAGACCTGTTCTCCTGCTCCCACTGTTGCTACTTTCCCTTACTGCCCCCCGATTGTGGCTCCAACGGAACAGAACAATGTACATGAGGGGGGAGAGAGTTTGCAGGGCTGATGTGTACAGGGGCCCCCCAACTGTTTGCTTCCTCCCAGAATTCCCTGCATTTGCAAGCATTAAAAATGACATCCATCATGGCATGGTCTTGCATGGAAAGGAAACTACATGGTTAATGCCGCCTTTACTGTACAAAGGTACAACATGTGTCTGTATTGATCTGTTGGACAAATAGAACAGGGCTCTTCTGTGCTCAGAACACATTCAGATTTTGTTGTACGGGAAGAGCAATGGAAATGACGTCATTGTAGCACATAACAAAGATACATGATACATTACTATTGCAGTTTTACAAACAATTCCTATTGTGATATCAGTGAGTCCTTGTTATGCACAGTTGCCTGCTGTGTTCAGCCATATCTTTATTCAGCACTACACTTGCCTTATTATGTTCTTGGCCATAGGAGCGGGCGCTTGGGCAGCAAGGCTAGAGCTTCTTTCAGTGACTCACAGCACAGATGCCATTGTTCCTGGGACCCTGTTTGAGCTGATTGTGTCATTCTCTTCATGGCAGCGAAAACAAAGGATCTGTGTGCTGGCGTCCTGTAAACTCAATCCATTCTCTTTTTAAAGGAATAGCACAGTGTGTTCAGGGTGGTTGTACAGTAGTTACAGGACTTGGGCTATTCAGTTTCTGAGCTCATAGACATTTTCAGAAATACATGCCCATGGTCACAGAGAGCAAACTGTGCTTGGCATTTAGTGCCCATGATCTGTTGCAGAACTCAGTCATTCAGTCAAGTCAACCAGAGCAGCAATATTACTCTTACTCAGGGCCGGATTTACATATAAGGCGCCCCTAAACCCACTGTTATTCGTCACCCTTGTCCCCTCCACTTCATTTGTGCACATGCACAAATTTTCATCATCAGGTCGGGAGCACTGGGGAATGGTGTATGGGAAATTTTAAAAAACTATTGTCCAGAGTATACATAATGGTTTACTCAATAACGGGAATAAATTTACATAAGAAACTGGACCAGGCCCTATTAGGGAATAGAATTCCAAACATAAATAAACATTCAAGAACACTTATTACCCACATATTTACAGTGGCTAAATTAACTATAGCCAAGGTCTGGAAATCCCCCCTACTATCAATACAGCAACTTAAAAATAAACTTAATTTGTTAATGAGAAATTAATGAGTATCCCACAAGACAGACAAATGAAATTTCAAAAAACCTGAGACCCGTGGGTACTATGCATTACCCCGTCTGGCTCGGGCCGTGCCCTCCTCTCTAGCTAAAAGGTTAGACAAGAATGGGAAGTTCCAGTGTCGGACTGGGCCAGCGGGACACCGGGAAAAAACCCCGTGAGCCCACGGCTCTTGTGGGCCCCGCAGGCCCAGGTCCAGCCCCATATCTGCCTCTTAATGCCGCGACCCCCGTAATAGGAGGTTGCGGCAGAAAAAACTTTGTGCGCACAACCAAGGTGCTGGACGAATGCGTAAAAACGCGGTGCCGCGTGCATGTGCAGGGGCACAGCGCACACGCTGGCACAGAGACACGGCAAACTCACTGGCGCGGGAGGGGGGCCCTGGCGCAGTAGCCCCGGTGGGCCCCGGGCCCCCCAGTCCGACCCTGAATTGGGAACTATAATACAAAGATATGAGAAGGAAACAAGGAAAACTGTATAATGAGAAGGAAAATCTATGATACAGGGCAAAAGAGAAGGAGCAATAAAATGTAACATAAAAAAACAAACTTTATACCTAACATATCCAAAGTAGAACTTAAGGAGGCACCAATAAGAATTAGATTTAGTTTTTGAGTCTTGATTTTGACTATGATTATGATGTTGGAAAAGTTGACAAACATACTGTAACAAATCACTATGTTATATTAAGGTATACAACAATATAATTGAAAGTCGGACGCCTGTATAATACAGCCCTCAACTCCCAATACCCTCCCCCTTCCTTCCCCAATCCCCCTATCCCTCTTTCCCCTCTTCTCCCCTTTACACAATAACAAAACAAAGCTTGTCAATTTGCAAAGTACCTTTATTGATGTAAGTTACACAGTAACATGTTATATCAGCATTTATATATACCACTTTGTTATGTACAAAACTATTTTCAATAAAAAGTTTAAAAGCAAAAAAAAGCCCCAGAGCTTCCAAACCAATGCGGGTGTGGTTGGGCTTCATGCCGCCCCTTAAAATCCTGCTGTCCTAGGCCCGGGCCTTTGTGGCCTTTTCACAAATCCAGGCCTGCTCTTACTCTGCGTACATTGCAGCACCCTGTCAGACTTAGATGATTAAAGGGTATAAAAGGGATTTGTACGTTTCAAATTCAAAACAGGGCCAGCATGGCAAGTTCCTATAACACCATAGTACTTGATAATGGCTCCACTACAAGTGCACTGGTGGCATCAGGCAAAGGAGGGAATGGGTTAACTGTCTATCCTTACAGGACTCTATATTTTCATATGTCCCACCTGACCCGGAGGTCTCATTCCAGGTAGCAGGCAGCCTAATCTCAAAAGTCTCAGCCAGCTCTATGTATGCATATAATTCTTATCCAATCATGATTTCACTCCCTGAACATCCATATGGTTTCACATTGCTTACATAGACCCCACACGAGCTAGTTTTTGGGATATCCAAATAATAAACCTGCAGGCTGGTCTATCGGATCACTATGGAATTAAAGCCCCATTCTATTTTGGGTAAGTTGATGATCCCTGTGGGGGTGCTAATGGGTCAATGAGCCAAGCTTGTTTTACATTTTGGGAAATCCACTCTGGTGCAGCACTCCTTGAATACTTTATTTATTTGCATGTTCAGAACAGTAAACACCGTTTTTCCTTCCTCGCGCAGCTGCAGTATTAGTGCCAACCCCAAGCTGACACACACTATGCAACTACTTTTTGTAGCCGGAGTGAATATTCCTGTCTGCTTTCTTCTGCTGAACCAAAAGAGACTAGGCAATGGGGTTAAAAACTGGCGGGGATGTTATTTGATTGAGGGACTAGAGAAGCTGGGAATTGCTGACAGTATTAGCCAGACCATAGCAATAATGCAAAATCCAGCTGCATCCCAAATGATGATGTGCACTGCTCTAGATCAGGGGAGCCCAAAAGGTAGATCGGGGTCTACCGTAGACCTTTAGCTGGTGATCAGTAGATCTCAAGACACTGTCAACAAACAGCTTGACTAAATTACCCTCCTGTTTAATTCTTTTCATTAAGATATTTACTTTTATATATTTTTGTTAAATATAGCAATATACATTTAGGGGTTATTTACTAAACTCCAAATGCAAAAATCATGAGAAATTTGTGATTTTTTTTATAAAATCGGACTTTTAAAAAATCCCCAATTTTTCAGGAATTTATTAAACCCCGAGGATGGTAAAGTCCAAATCAAAAAATCGGGCATTTCAGACCTGTTGCGGTTGCATATAAGGCAATGGGAGAAGTCCCAACGATTTTTTGATGTGGGCTGGGTTTCATGCAATTCCCCGAAGTTTTTGGGCAAAAATCTGAGTTTTCATATGAAAAATCCGAAAAAATTGTGAAAATCTGATTTTTACCCGCAAAGCAAATTTTCGTGAAAATGTAATAATAAATAAGTGTTAAAAAACCAGAACAAATTTGATCGGACTTTGTAGCAGAAAATTTAGACAAATTCTGACTTTGATAAATAACCCCCTTACTCATTAATCAATATACGGTATTTAAGTAATATTTTCAATAGAACAGAATACTAACAATGCTTTTATGAATGTAAATCATAATGGGACATCATCACAAAAAGTAGACCCCACATTAGTATGGGCACTCCTGCTCTAGAGACAGTCGCATCTACTGTATGTATATGCTTTGCTCAGCCTTGTTCCTCCATAGCCCTGTAAATCTAGGAGATAGAAACAGTGAGTACTGAAGTGATAATTGAGATGCCCCTGGACAGTATGGGGGGGGGGGGGAGAATTCCAAGAGATTCGTCCATTCCATGACATCTGTGGGAAAACATGACGGATGAGGAGCACAAGGAGCAGATGTTTATTTTATGTTGTTTTATGCATGAACTGAAGTGTCATGGTGGAAGCAGAGAGGAAAGTAATCTTAGTGATTATTTGGGTTAGCTGAGGAAGGAAGGCATTGAACAATCCATAGTGCTTATTCATGTTTTCCTAATTAGTGTCTCAACTATCTCACACTACTGCCATAGGAGCTTTCTTGGTGCTCTAGGGCCAGTACTAGAAGAATATATGGATACTGGAGCAACAGACAATGGCTTATCCAGTTTTAGGCTTGCCTGTTGTATATGGGGTTGGACTGTGCTGGCCCACGCCTGGCCCCCACGGCCGCCTGAGATTGAGTGTCACCATAAGAAGATAATCGTTGGCAGGGGGATGGAGGGTGGAGGGGATGCTGCTGGGGGGGAGGGGGTGCAGGTCCCTGATTAGGAAGCCCTGTATTCTCCTAATCCGAAACTGGTTGTAGAACCTGGAAACTTGTGTTGTCTCTTGACTGTGCCCCCTGGTTGAGCCACAGTTGGTGAAGGACAAGACCTGCAACCAATGCTAATTATTTCTTTACTCTCTGTTTCTATTGCTGATACTGTTGATTGTTGCAATGTAGTAATTCCCCAGTTAAGGGGCTATAGCATGAGCAAGTTTAGGGTCAAGGCACACGCTCAGATTCTGGGAGATTAGTCGCTGGCGACAAATCTCCACTTCCCACAGGCTAGAATGTAAATCACCAGCGGGATGGCACTAGGAGCACTTAGTTTTCCGAAGTCTCCCGAAGTTTCCTCATGAGGCAACTTTGGGCGACTTCGGAAAACGAATTGCTCCCCGAAGAAGAGGAGACTTCTCGCCGGGCGACTAATCTCCCCGAATCTGACCGTGCGTCCTGACCCTTAAAATGCTAGTTTGACCCCTTCAAACTGAGTCAGCAGTTTATCTGCCTGTGTTTGGGCTTAAAGGTATCTGGGAAAGATACCAGCGCAATGCGGGAAAAATCATTATTCATTCTAATAATCACACTGGGGAGAAAGGGACAATGAGAACCTATCAAGCCCCCAAAGCAACAACTCATCACCAATTAAGTCCCCATTGGTGGGCAATCTATGCATACATAATATAAAATTAGATGTGACCAGAAGAAGGTGCAAAGCAGAGCAAAACAATGAAAGCCTATATTGATTGAGAAAGGATACAAGAAGTTGGCATTTGACTCATTATGTTCTCTGAGTCACAAATCCACGTGTAAAATTGTGAAGAGGGTGAGGGGGGGAATGCAAAATGTAAAAGCAAACACAATCTATTCACAGCTATAGTAATATAACAGTTTATGGGCATGCCTGCATACGAGGAAACACTTTACTAGCACATACACATTATGAGGGGAGTTGCCAAGACTCAGATTAATGGAACCCAACAGTAGCCTAGAAAGGGGGCCCTGTGAATGAAGCCTAGGAGCCTCGCATCTCATTAATTTGCCACTGGAAACAATAAATCAGTAATCAATTAAACAAGCTGTTCAGGGCCAAAATAAGGCAACGGGGATGAAGGCGGCATCAGACTGGAAGGGTCTGGGCAGCCACATCAGGGGCACGCATGCACCCCAAGCCCCCTCCCCCCAGAAAGAGTCCTGTGCAGAACCATTTTGTTAAACCCGACCAGCAACCCGGACCCGCAACCCACATACTTACCCACTTGGACCTGCTACCCAACCCGCAAGTACCTTATCCTCAACACAATCCGCGACCCGCTGACCATTAAGAAACTGGAAGTGCTGTCATTGTAAACTGGAAGTGACATTGTTAGTAGTAGGCATGTTTAGAAAAAAAGGAGTAAAACTCGCTTTTGAGAAGACCTGTGATCCGACTCGCGACCCGCTTCTATACCCGCTCTCGAAACTTCTGCCTGCAACCCGCAGGGTGCCTCAGGTTTTTGCGGGTAACCTGCAGGTACCTGACCTGCTGCTCAACTCTACCCCCCGACCCTCCACCACAAATTCCCCTCTGTCCCCCTTTCTTCCCCCACCACCAGTGCTTACTTTCTTCAAACGTGTTATTTCTTCATGTGGCGGGGGGGGGGGAGTCAGAAAGGAGGGAAGGCACTGCCAGGGAGCAGGTGTGGTGTCCCACTAGACCAGTCTGACCCTTGGTGAAGGTCAAAGAAAGGAGTAGCCCCAAGAGCTGCTCCTTGGCAGATGCCCGTCCTGTAGCCGTATATGTGCCATTTAGTTAAGAAGACCATAAGCTTATGATGTTATTTGACCTTTTCTCCCCAGCCTGTAAAAATAATGGCACATGTGGCTATTACAGGAAATAACAAATGGGGCTACCTCAGGTGTTTTGAACCTCATTTGAATCCTTCAGCTATGTTCCTATTTTGTTATTAATATGCCATTAGGTAAGCAAAGAAATTCATGTTATGGTATTCTGTTTAAATTACTTTATGCCGTTCCCCTTCCCGCTCCAAGTGCAATAAACTTGTCTCTTTCTCTCCCCTCCTGCTGCTAAAACTGATAATCCTATTCCTTTTTCACTAGAGAATAGTGGCTGCAAAGTACAAGCTGGGCACTTGCTTCGGTGTCACGCCATGCTTGGCTGACTATATTCTCTTCCCAAGGGCAAGTGCACTATTATGGGGAACACTTTTCTGATCATATTGTGCCTCTAGTAGTGCAGGCGATGGGAGCAATAGGTTCTCACATTGTGTGTTCAGATTAGTGTTCACAGGTTTGAAAACTAAAATCAGGTTCCACGCTTTACAACATATTCTTCCAGTTTGGTTGCGGCAAGCAGAGATATATGGGGTTGAGGAACCCACCAATAAATCATAAAGGGAAACTGTCACTATTATGAATCGAAAATCCCTTTTAACGATAAAGAAACCTGTAGTCACTGAAGGGGTGCCCCCCATTATCCACCATCAACAAAATCACTTACTTTCTACCCGCAGAGTCTTTAAAAAATAAAAATAAAAGGATGAGCACTGGCCTGGGGTTCTTTCCAGCAGACCATTCTCCCAGATATCCCTTGCCCCAACCCAGGCAGGGGGTAACATGTTTTTCAACTTTACTGTACTGTGTATACACCCGAAGTTGCGACTTTGGAAAATGAAGAGCTCAGATTTACATTCTTGCTGGAGGGAGGCAGTTTGGGGAGATTAGTCGCCCTGAAGAAGAGGAGATTTGTTGCAGGGGCAACTAATCTCCCCGAATCTGAGCGTGTGCCCTGACCCTAAAGCTGGGCGTAGTGATGAGCTAAACAACAAAAAATATTGCGAAACTAAAGACAAATTAGCGAAATGGCGAAAAATTTAAGGAACGCAATAAAGTCATGGATGACATTTCTGTCGATGCTACTTTTTGTAGCACAATATATTAGAGTCTATAGGTGAATTTTTTTCTCACTCCAGTTGCATTAAAGTTTTTTTTCACAAGTTTTTTTCTCACTCCAAATACATTGTCAATAGGCTTTTTTTAAGCACTCTAAATGCATCAAAGTCAGTGGGTGTTTTTTCGCACTCCAAATACATTGACAGTAGGTGTTTTTTCTCACTCTAAATGCATCAAAGTCAATGGGGGTTTTTTCTCAGTCCAAATACATTGAAAGTAGGTGTTTTTTCTCACTCTAAATGCATCAAAGTCAATGGGGTTTTTTTCTCAGTCCAAATACATTGACAGTAGGTGTTTTTTCTCACTCTAAATGCATCAAAGTCAATGGGGGTTTTTTCTCAAGTTTTTCTCATTTCAAGGCACATTTTTGGTGCAGTTTCGCTTAAAAAAAAGTGATGGCAAAAAAAAATTGCTCATCACTAGCCAGGAGGAACGCTGGCATACATAGCACCCTGCCGAATATTTTGCATAGTGTATTGTGCCATCACCGCAAGTGACCCGCCTGCCTTGAGAACTGATGTGTGAAGTTGTTGAATGCTCAATTGCTCACTGCACAAGCTCCTCTGACATCACTGAATGATTATTGTGCACAAAACTGGAAAATTCCGGGGGTAATAAGATATGATGGGAAACTCCCGGCAAAATCTATACTCCCAGCAAGGGTTACCTTTTTGGAATGGAAGTGCACAGCTTGAAAGTACTAAGTAGAAACTTTAGTCATATATGTATTTATAACTTTATTTACAAAGTCATAGGAGTTCCCTAGCAATTGGCGCCCCCCAGGATTTTCCATCTCCCTTAAGATTTTAGCAAGGTGTCTAAATGAGCTCTAATGCTCTTTATCTCTCTCCAACTCCCTCTCTATTCAGCGTCCATCATGTCTGCCAGTTTACTGCTGGGTTCTTCACTCTTGAAGCTGAGACTGTCCTGATGACAGCCTCTTGGAAAGGTCTTTCTAATGACCTCAAATAACTGGCAGGTTTTTTTCATTAAATGTTCTATATACACCGGCCTAAAAATAAATACACAAAATGCCTAACTACTAAAAAACTTTTCCCTATTATTATAGGCTATTATTATAGAGGTATTGGACCTGTTCTCCAGAATGCTTGGGGTTTTCCAGATTAGGGATCTTTCTGTAATGTAGATCTCCATACATTTGGTCTACTAAAAAACATTTAGACAGTAATTATGCTCAATAGGCTTGCTTTGCTACAATAAGGGTTAATACTATCTTAGTTGGGATCGAGTTCAAGATACTGTTTTATTATTACAGATATAGGGAAATCATTTTTAAAAAATTTGAAGTATTTGATTAAAATGGAGTCTTTTGGAGATAGACTTCTCCTAATTTGGAGCTTTTTTGGATAACAGATCCCATACTCGTATAGTGTTCCTTTATCTCTTTCTTTTTTGGTTTATTCTATGGCATTCTGTGGCCCCCCAGTCCAGTTTTAATCACCTAGAGTAGACATCACTCATGCTATTCATACAAGAACTTACAGTATACATTATAGATATGCTGCCGATATATTTATACATATCTCTATTGCCTTGTTGTCGTTTCATGAATGTCACTGGTAAATAGATCACGTAACATATCTGACTACTGGTGTGGCTTCTGTACTTACTATTTGTCCCAAACAATCATTGTGCAGAGCTGTGCAATATGCTGGCGCTCTAAAAATATATGTTAATAAATTGTGTTTAAAAGAGAACTAAACCCCCCTAGGAACAGCAGCGGACACACAGACCGAAATCAAAGCCGATTCCTGACTAGGGTTGCCACCTGTCCGGATTTGAACCATATAGCCCAGTTTTCAGAAGAGCTGCCCGGGTCAAGACAGTCTGCCCAGTCTGGGCAGGATCTCTCTTGATTGACATGGAGACCAGCCGATCGCTGATCACCTTGTCATAGCCCTGCCCCCTGGTACATTGATAGCTCCGCCCACAACATTACTGCTACACCCCTCTGACTTCATGGCCCCTGCCTGGATCGTGGGCCACATAAAGGGGGTAGGAGAAACATGGTGCTCCAGAATGATGAGATCATGACTAAGTGCCCTAAGTGGGTGCGAAACGCGTACGGCGAATGGAGATGATACACATTTTTTAACTTTGTATAAATAAAATATATGTGGATCTGTTTGAGTGCGGGTCGGTCCTGCTTCCATTTATCCTTCGCAGAAAGGGGGTAGCCCTATTCCTGACTAATCTTAACAGCACACTCCAAGGCTTACATAGGCCAAACCAAACGAAAGGTGAAACAACGAATTAAAGAACATAAGGGCAATATTAGAAACTTGCATGGGGTGTAAAATGTTTTTTGTAAATTTGTTAGTGCCAATTTTACTGAAACCTTTATTGTTTTGCAGATTCTGGTGACTTTCAGGAATTTATTAGGATTAGTCGATTAGTGCTCTATCACCAGGTATTCTGGGGTAATGTTAAAGGGCATGTAAAATCTAAAAAAGAATAAGGCTAGAAATGCTGTATTTTGTATACTAAACATAAACTCACTGCACCACAAGCCTAATCAAACAAATAATTTATGCTTTCAAAGTTGGCTACAGGGGGTCACCATCTTGTAACTTTATTAAACATCTTTGCAAGACTAAGACTGTGCACATGCTCAGTGTGGTCTGGGCTGCTTAGGGATCGTCATAAACATTCTGCATGGCTGGGAAGTAAGGCGGGGGCTCCCCCTGTTGTTCATAAGTATGATTGTTTCCCTGCTCAGCAGTTAGGGACCATCTGACAATTCCTATCCACAGCAGTAAATGAAGGGAGAATTTCACTGCATACAGTCAGGTTTCTTATAAAAACGGTACACATTTTTTAATTAAAGTATATTGGAGATAGGTTTCTTTTTCATTAAAGAAAGTAAAAATGGGATTTTATTTTTTTGCCTTTACATGCCCTTTAACTTTACTTTATTTTGAAAATATTTTATTTGATTTTCATATTAAACAAATGAAATCGGAATGACAGCATATGTTATGCAGATGAAGAGAATATGTAATATTCAATACAATGACATGATATTATCAAAACTGTATACCATTCGAGAAAACTAACAAGAACTAACTAAAATTAACTAAGCCAGTGGATGTACATGTAATAAAAGAAAGAAAAACGCCCATTCATCAACTGGAACGCCGGAAAGAACATCTTACAATTGAAGAAACCGCATTATTTGAGTCGGCAGCATATTGGCCCGTGTTTGGGGCCAACCAACGGGTGAAAGTCAGCCAGATGTTGGTCGGGCAGGGTAAAAAATCTCGTTGGCTTGCGGCCGCATCTGTTCATTGATGTGGTCCCGCGATTGAACCTCCCGTATTGCCTGCATTCTGATCCGATCATTGGGCCCTAGGGCCCACAGTTGGATCTGCCTGAAAACGCTCACCTCAATGTGGCATATCAGGTAGAGATCCACTCATTTTGCGACATCGCCAAATGAGTGGATCTCCCTGTGCATGGCCACCTTTAGAAGCCACTAGCTGGCTTTTCTCAATGTTGTAAACTGGACAGAAAGTTTTGATGTCCAGTTCAAAACCACACTAGTGGCAACCCTATCTTATCTCTTATCTATATTCTGCCTGATGAGTAAGCCCAATCCTTTAATTACAGATATGGGATCTATTATACAGAAATCAGTTATCCAGAAAGCTCTGAAATGCAGCAATGCTAATTTAGAAAAACGGTTTCTTATTTTTGATTGATTTGCTCTTTTTTTGTTGTCTCTGTAACAAGACATTAACCTCACTTGATAATCTATTGGCCAGATAAGTGTTCGGTTTTCACAAGGCTGAAAACCGAACAGAAACTGGAGACCCGAACCGAACAGGCCTTAGAAAAACCACGCCAGAGTTTTTTGGGACTTAGAAAAAACTTTGACTTTTTTTCAAACAATCCCTATCTACTCTATTGCGCTTCGCCAGGTCTGAGGTGGCGAAGGAAGTCTAGCGTAAAAGGTAGCGTTCAGCACACTGCGCAAGTTAGTGAATTTGCGTAGTTACGTCGCCAGCGAAAATTCGCCAGGCGTAAGGGTGCGAAGTAACACTAGCGAAACGACGCCAGCGTTCGTTAGTGAATTTGCGCAGTAACGAAAATGCCAAACGCTAGCGAATTAACGCTAGCGTTCGGCGCTTCGACGCTTAGTGAATTTGCCCCTATAAGTTAACTTAAAGGTGAACCAACCCTTTAAACAGGCGTTTATAAATGAGGAAGATAATGATGATGATGATGATGATGATGAATACCACAACTGGCTTAACATGGTTTCATCATAAATCCAATAGTCAGGAGTGGCAATAGGACTGGTTCCAGGGTAGGGCCTAAGACTAAACATGGCCGCAAGGTTGCCATATGTCAAACAAGCTTTTCATGCCCCGGGAAAGAATACAGATCATGTTGCCCTTTCTCTTGCACTCCTCACTTCCTTGTCAGATACTTGTCACATACTCTGCTGAGACACAGCCCGAGGTGATGAGACCAAGTGATGGGAAATGTCTCCCAGACGGCTGTAAAAGGTGACACGAAGTGTCGCATATCGTCGTTTCTCACAAGAAGGAAGCACAGTACAGTGTTTGTACAGTAGAGCAATAAATATTAGAGCGTGACCTCTCTCACGTACCTTACAACTGTATTGACTTCTATCACACGCACAACCAGTCACAGACACATAACGATGCTTGATATTTGGCTTTGGCCGTATCTGAACTTTTCAGGTTCCTGAATGCCATGGGCACAGAATTCATCTTCATGTCTTAAAAAATGTGAGGAGAGAGTGGTGTTTCTGTGCAAGGACTGAATGATGGGAGGCTGTGCAGTAGTTTACATGCTCCAAGTACTCCGTTTAGTGCAGTGATCCCCAACCAGTGGCTCATGAACAACAAGTTACTCACCAACCCCTTGGATGTGGCTCCCAGTGGCCTTAAATCAGGGATTTATTTTTGAATTCCAGGCTTGGAGGCAAATTTTAGTTGCATAAAACAGGTGTACTGCCAAACAGAGCCTCCTTTAGGCTGCCAGTTCCCATAGTGTATACTATATAGCCAATCACAGCCCTTATTTGGCACCCCTAGGAACATAAATTCTATATACCCATATCTAAAAGAATTATAGAGTTTAGTATCACAATAGCCACTGATATTATGTCTGTCCAAGAAATCCAATCCTAAAGGCATTAACAGATTCAGCCATCACAACATCACCCGGCAGTGCATTTCACATCCTCACTGTCCTGACTGTGAAGAACTAACCTTTTTTAGCCTTTATCTCCATTCAATTGTAATGAGTTGGGGAGCAACACAAGCATGAAAAAAGTCCCTTTAGGTGCCAAAAAAGGGCTGTGATTGGCTATTTGGTAGCCCTATGTGGACTGGCAGCCTACTGGAGGCTCTACTGCAGGGATCCCCAACCAGTAGCTCGTGAGCAACATGTTGCTCTCCAACCACTTGGATGTTGCTCTCAGTGGCCTCAAAGCAGGTGCTTATTTTTTAATTCCTGGCTTGGAGGCAAGATTTTGCTGCATAACAACCAGGTGTACTGCCAAACAGAGCCTCAATGTAGGTTGACAATACACATATGGGCTACTTAATGGCCAATCACAGCCCCTATTTGGCACCCCAGGAACATATTTCATGTTAGTGTTGCTCCCCAACTCCTTTTACTTCTGAATGTTGCTCACGGGTTCTAAAGGTTGGGGATCCCTGCTCTACTTGCACTATACTTTTATGCAATTAAAACTTGCTTTTAAGCTTGGAATTCAAAAATAAGCACCTGCTTTGAGGACCCTGAGAGCAAAATCCAAGGGGTTAGAGAGCAACATGTTGCTCATGAGCTACTGGTTGGGGATCACTGATGTAGATCAGTGCTGTCCAATTTCTGTGCTACTGAGGGCCGGAATTTTTCTGGTCTACATGGTGGAGGGACGATAATGAAAGCCAGTGTTAGCCACTCCCTGTCTACATATAATGTCTACATTATAGCACACCAGAAAACCAAATGGTTGGTGCTCACTGCAGGGATATCACTCATATGTGAAAAAAGTTAAGTCATATTAAGACGTATCCTTAAATCCATATACCTCCTCCTCCCCTGTGGATAACACAGCAACACCCAGCACATGATTAAATACCTTAGGGGTCCCTAATAATAATTTTCAAATGCTAAAAAAAAACCCAGAACACATACCAGGCATATGTTCCACAGGAAGAGCAGGGCACACACAGGGAGCACAATGAAGGCAGAGTATGGCAGACACTGGCAGAGTATAGCACAGACAGAGTATGGCACACCTAAGGAGAATAGGGCAGGCAGAGTATGGCACACACAGGGAGCATAGGGAAGGTAGAGTATGGCACACACAGGGAGCATAAGGAAGGTAGAGTATGGCAGACACAGCATGGTACACCCAAGGATAATAGGGCCGGCAGAGTTTGGCACACACAGGGAGCATGGGGCAGAACAGAGCAGGAGACAGGGAAACCCATCAGGACCACTCTAAGATGTACTAAATACAGTGACACAGTGCTGGTGCCCCTCCAGCAGTTTGTATGAGCGTGAACAGGTGAACAATGTGGCCAGTTTCAGTCTGGGTCTCAGGTGTGAACAGTACAGGGTTTTAGGGTGTGAACAATAGAGGTGTCCAAGTGTGAACAGTACAGGGGGCATTACATGTGTGAACAATACTAGGGATTACAGTCTGAATTTGAGGTTTAAACAAAGCAGGGGCCAGTTAGTCTCTGCAGTGATAAATCTTACACATGTCCACTAGCTGGAAAGTCCTGGTGTAGATGATTAGGCAACATACAAGTATCATTATTCTAACAACCCAAGATGTGCCAAGTTGCCAGCCCATGCCTGTCCAGACATGCTCAGCCACCTACTGCCCATTTTCTTTTACTTCAATAGACATGTTCTCTCGTGGTATGTTTTTTACAATCTTATCCCATAAACATTGTACTGTATATGGTTTCAAGTACATTAGCATTTTGTCCTACATTGCCCAGATATAAAATTGTGCCCTTGGTAATTGGTGTTCAGTACAAAACCGGCTCATGGCTGGTGCAAGGGGCATTTTTTTAAAGGGTGGCCTATGTATAAATCTGAGAATATAAGACTTGCTGAGAATCGGTAGGTACTGGAGTAAGTAAGATATTGCAGTGGAGTGACAGGTCCTTTCCAACTGAGCAAATAACTTTGATTTATTAGGAGGAACGATTGCAGCAGGAGTACTAAAGGAGGGGAGTGGAGCTGTTTATATTGGGCACTGAATGGAAGAGATAACATAATCAGATTTCTGCACGCCATCTCCTTCCAGCAAGAAAAGTGACCGTAGAGAGATAAGGGAGAGAGAGAGAAGAGTAGAACAGCCTGTTCCAGGCCTGCCATTTATAGTATTTACTAACATACAATGTATGTTTTTTCAGCTACTCCCCAGCACTCTCATAAGGAAAAGATAATATTTATTGCAATAGCACTTTGCATGCTTATTGTTGTGTGGGAGTTAGGAGCAAAAGTACATTAAATTGTGTCAGCACCAGGCTTGCAGTTAAGCAATCCTTAACTTCAGCCGACTAAATATAAATTCCCCTATTCGGGAAATTTCAAGTTGGAGTTCCCCATACAGCTAACTGTAAGCCAGATGTTATCATTGACATAATGAAATCATTTGCAACTGGTCTTCCATTTTTACTAGTTTAATAAAAGTTTGCATCAGGTCTAGTAACGCATAGCAACCAAATTAAAAAAACATCTGATGGGTTGCAGCAGGATACTAAAGTGGCCATAGACGCAAAGATCCGATCGTAAGAATCCTCGATTTGTATGATTTTCGGACCGTGTGTGGAGTCCCGACAGTTTTCGTCCCACGGAGATCGGTCGTTTACTCGATCGGACAGGTTAAAAGATTTCTGTCGGCTGCCGATAATATCTCTGCGTGTATTGCCGATCGTACAATTTTCAGTGGGAGACTGTCACCAGCTTTGGTCGGACATAACTTTCGTACAATTGCTGTCAGGGGCAGAACATCAGCTGGTCTGTTCTTTAACTACTTTATTTGATCTGAATGGTTAGTGGCAGGTTGGGAGATGGGGAAGTCCAATCATTCGAGGATTCAAACGATCGGATCTTTGCATCCAGGGGCGCGCCACCAACGAAGCGAGTTGAGAAACTCTCCTCAGGCGGCACGCCGGAGAGGATTCGGCTTTACTAATGCGAGAGAGCGCAATTGTGCTCTCCGCACTAGAGTTCCTGCCTCCCCTCCTGATGGGCAAACCCGGGAGGGGGGGTGGCATTGCAGGAGCCGCCTCAGGCGGCGTTTTCCTCTGAATCTGCGCTGTTTGCATCTATGGCCAGCATAAGCCTTTGGAATTTTATTACATCATACAGATTCTTTTTGTGAAAAAGTGAAAAAGTGAGAGAATAACCAGAGTTTTGACCACAATCAACCTCCCAAAGTTTTGTTAAAATACACATATCAGTATTTACCTAAGCATCCTTTGCCTGTGACTGGGAAACCGGAAGCCATAGATTAACACTAGCCAGGGACTAATTAATTAATCCTGCCCACTTCCCCTCCAACCTCTGACCCGCCCATGTCACACCTCTGCCCACCCTTACTCCGCCCATTCCTGCCCGACTTGCGCCCCCCTTCCTTGCCACAGGTAAGAGTGCAGCTAGGGAGGAGGGTTTATTTATGAGCTATAGAGGAAGCAGACCCCACAGTCTGGGACCCCCTGTTCCCCAGGCCCCACTGCCACTGTGGGGGCTGCTTCCTCTATGGTTACACCACTGTCTATAAGAGTGGGCACATTTTATGTAATCCAGAGCTGTGATCTGGAAATACCAAACATCGAGATATGGTCAATAAGCCTGGGGGTCAGTTCCAACAAAGACAATGGCAAGTTCTTGCATTCTAATTCAATTACCATTGTAGCCAGAGCAGTGCAACAAATACCAAGTAGAAAGGTCAAGTCCCAATTAAAATTCTAGGGATTCTTCATTGTTTTTGATGGAACCAACAACGTCCTCACTTTCAGAGTACTTTGATTATATTAACACACTTAGGGGCAAGGCGCAACTTCGCCGCGCTTCGCCGCACTTCGCCAGGCGTAGTTTTGCCAGCGCTCCGCAAATTCACTAAAATCCGAAGTTGCGCTCAGGGGGTAGCATAAGGTTGCGAAGTTGCGCTAGCGTTGATTCGCTATGTAAAGTGAAGTTACGCTAGCGAAGGCTAATTTGCATACGGCGCGAAATTCAAATTTCAATGGAGGAATACGTATCTGCACTACAAATGCCTAGAAAACCTTCAAATCAGCAAATAAAAATGTTATTTTGCCCTACACATGTGCCCACTGTCTAGGTAAGTTGCCATGAGTCAGGAAATGTAGGGGGGAAGGAGGGGAGCCCCAAAAATTTTTTCGATCTTTTTCAGCCTATCACCCATCATGTAGAAAACACGCCAGCGTTTTTTGGGACTTAGAAAAAAAATTTACTTTTTTTGAAACAATCCCTATCTACTCTATTGCGCTTCGCCAGGTCTGAGGTGGCGAAGGAAGTCTAGCGTAAAAGGTAGCGTTCAGTACACTGCGCAAGTTAGTGAATTTGCGTAGTTACGTCGCTAGCGAAAATTCGCCTGGCGTAAGGGTGCGAAGTAACACTAGCGAAACTACGCTTCGGCGCTTAGTGAATTTGCCCCTTAGAACTCAGGCAGCAGTGTAGACATGCTCTGGGCACTTCCCATAGTACAGTGGGGCAGTATGGAGTGTGTAGGAGAGCATTGTGCATAGACGCAAGTCCAGTACTGTGAGTGATAAATTGTGTAACAGTGTTTGATGGTTACCAGACAAACCTTATCCCAGCCAAAGAATCCTCTGCTAGCAGGTGTACACCTAACTCCCCAGTACTTATGTACTTTACTGGGCTTGCAGGGAATCATTCTACACAATCTTTCTTTTTGTTTTCATTTACGCATCTAAAGGCCTGTGATAATTCTCAAAGTTCTGATTCTCTTCCAAAAAAAAAATCCCAATTGTAATTAATATTATTAAATATTTTTTTTAACTGTAAACTTACATTATTTTACATTATAATTAATTTGGGTTGTTTTAATTTACAGTCCATAGCCTACACAAGTAGTTCAAATAAAGCTTACTTTTTTATTCATATGTTCCAGTAAGCCATAGTGCTGATTCAGAATCAGGCCCAAATGTAGATTTGGGCCTGATCCTGTAGATCTGTAGATTATGGAAAATGCCATAGTGGGCTGCCATTGCCACGCCTCAATGTACAAAGGCCACACCCACTTATGTAGACCCAGCAATTCCTTTCCTCCACCCTAAATCATGCCTAAATTACAGTAAGGCCCAGGGGAGATTCTTACCTCTCTGCTACCCTGAGGTGGCTTTCAGGTTGCCACCACCTTCTCCCCCCACGCTCACCTTTCCAGTGCTGGAAGGGGGCCCAGCTCTTAGGACAGAGACCCAGACTCAAATTCGGGGGGATTAGTCGCCCAGCGACAAATCACCTCTTCTTCGGGGCAACTAATCTCCTCAAACTGCCTTCCGCCGGCTAGAATGTAAATCACTGGTGGGATGGCAATCAGTGCGCTTCGTTTTCCGAAGTCGCCCGAAGTTGCTTCTCGAGGAAACTTTAGGCGACTTCGGAAAACGAAGCGCTCCGAGTGCCATCCTGCCGGAGATTTATATTCTAGCCAGTGGGAGGGAGTTCGGGGAGATTAGTCTCCCAGAGGAAGAGGCGATATATCGCCGGGCGACTAAATCTCCCCGAATCTGAGCACGTGTCTCTGCCCTTAAAGTGACCAAGAGCTAATTTGGCCAGGTCAGTTGCACTTCCATTGTGTTTATATATTTTTTGTCTTAGCCTTGGAGTGCTTCTTCAACCCCCCTTTTTTGCATTTTTGTGTTCCGGAAGCTCAGCAGTTATGCTGCAGGCCAAGCTCCCATATGGTCGTAGCACCCCCAAAACCGCCCCTTTAAATGGTGGTCCCATGCCAAAAATGGGTGTTGGTCTGGGCAGTCTCTCTCTCTCTTTTAAAATCCACAAGCAGGGGAGGATTAAGCCTGTGGAACCAAAACTGTGGTCTTGGCAATCTCTCTCTTCTAAAAGCTAAAGGTAGGGGAGGACTAAGCCCTCTGACTGAAGCCAATGTTCAGGTCAGGAGACACTTATGCCAAGAAATGCTACCATTCAGGGAGGTGCCAGTCTATGAATACTATGTAGGGTCCCATAGGGTTAATGTGCCCCTATGGCTTTAAATACCTGCACTTCCTGATCTCCCTAGTTTCTGGGGCAGATGCCCATGTAGCTAGTTGTAATTTACATATCCCAGTTATTGGCCAGGAGGTGATGTGACCACTTCCTGTCACACTTTGTTATAATGAGTGAGAAGGAGCGGGTCTTCCTCTTTGGCTATCTCTTTGAATCTACCTAAAGCTGGGAAGTTATAAAAAAGAGAGAGCTTAATTACCCAGGACTCACAACACGTGTAACTTGATGGGCAATACTTAGAGGCATAAGTGTGCGACAGTGTAAAGAAGGCTGCATATGATTGGTAAGGGGTAGGCATATTGCAATTGCAGTTGCATCAGGTCTTGTAACCTGTATCAACCAATCAGCAGGTAGTATTTACTGGTCTCCTGCTTTAAAGGGGTGGTTCACTTTTAGTATCTTACAGAATGGCTAATTCCAAGCTACTTTTCAATTGGCCTTCATTTTTTTCTTTTTTGTTTTATAGTTTTTTTTTTATAGTTTACAGTTATTTGCCTCTTTCCAGCTTTTAAATGGGGGTCACTGACCCTATTTAAAAACAATTTTAAATAGGGTCACATTTATTGTTATTGCTACTTTTCATTACTCATCTTTCGATTCAGGCCTCTCATATTGATATTCCAATATTTTATTCAAATCAATGCATGGTTGCTAGGATAATTTGGATCCTAGCAACCAGATTTCTGAAATTGCAAACTGGAGAGCTGCTGAATAAAAAGCTAAATAACTCAAAAATCACAAATAATAAAAAATGAAAACCAATTGCAAATGGTCTCAGAATATCACTCTCTACATCATACTAAAAGTTTAGTGAACAACATCTTTAAAACATTCAATTAATTGGTTGCTGTTGGTTAGTAGAGCGACTGCAAACTTTCCATCTTCATGGCATTAACTGAAAATATGTGCACTCAGGGGATGGTTTATCAACTCCAGAATTCGATTATGCTGTCAAAAACCTGACTACTCACACTTCAGTTACTGGACTAAGGGCTCTTACAGATGAGCGTTTGAAGCTGCGCTCCCCTGCGTTCCGTTTTTATGCATTCAGCCGCAGGGGAGCGCAGGAGTAGACGCATTCAGTTATTTTCAATGGGGCTGTACTCACACAGGCGTGTGTAGGCGCCGAACGCAGGTTGAGACGCAACATGCTGCATTTTTCCTGCGTTCGGCGCTTACATGCACCTGTGTGAGTACAGCCCCATTGAAAAAAACTGAATGCGTCTACTCCTGCGCTCCCCTGCGGCTGAACGCATAAAAACGGAACGCAGGGGAGCGCAGCTTCAAACGCTCGTCTGTAAGAGCCCTAACAAAGTAAAGAGAGTTTTCTGCATTATGGGAGGAGCTGTGATTAAAGGAGAAGGAAACCCCCTGGACGCAAAACCCCTACCCCCCTCCCTTGTGTTGCCCCCCTCCCTCCCCCCCCCTGGCCTACCTGTCCCCCTGGGCAAATGCCCCTAACTTGTTACTCACCCCTCTGCGCAGGTCCTGTCCACGGAGTTCACAGTCACCATCTTCTCCCACGCGCGTCTTCTTCCTGCTTTGACCGGCGTCTTCTGGCGCATGTGCAGTAGAAACATTTACCGGTATGGATCTACTGCGCATTCGTGACATTCGGCGCATGCGCAGTACATCCGTACCGGTAACTGTTCCTACTGCGCTTGCGCCAGAAGACGCCGGTCAAATCAGGAAGAAGACGCGCGTGGGAGAAGATGGCGACTGTGAACTCAGTGGACAGGACCTGCGCAGAGGGGTGAGTAACAAGTTAGGGGCATTTGCCCAGCGGGACAGGTAGGCCAGGGGGGAGGAGGGAGGGGGGGCAACACAGGGGAGGGGGGAGGGTTTTTTTGCGCCCTTCTCCTTTAATGATGGGCGAATTTGTCCCGTTCGCGAAACGTAAATTTAGACACAGGCATCAATTCGCAGGAGTCAAACAATTTGACGTGCTTTGAAGTCAATAGGCGTCTGTTTAATTTTCGCTGGCGTCGGAATTGTCGCTGGTGTCAAAAAACCTTTTGTGAAAATTCAAAGCGAAATCGCGCCTGGTGAATAAATTTGTCCATCACTAGCTGTGATTTTTTTTCCTCCAGTAACACAAACCTCACACCTGTGAAAAGCACGTCAGCCCTATCTCAGGCAAAGAAAGCGAAAGTGATAAAAGGGAGATTGTGCTGCACACATTAATCAGATCTATCTGTAAATTCCGTGACCATTATCAGCCACATCCATTAATAATAAGTTAAAGATTGTTACAATGGGGAAATACTACTAAATGAGTGTAAATAGTTTTACTTGGAACACAATGGGGATCATTTATAAACTTTGAGCGGGGCAGATTGGTTTGCAAAGTAAATATATTTGCCCTGCGAATGGATATATTTATAAAGCTGAATAAGAGGGAGCAAACAGAATTGCGAATTTTTTTTTCACAATGCGAATGTCTATAGGAGTTTTTAAATATGTCACAATTCGCAAATTGCGAATATTTACGTGCACACTCTGCGACTCAATTACGCCACAACTTTGGTGGCGGATAAAATATTCACAAAACAGTTTTGCAAACTGCGAATTTAAGTAGATGTCAACGTGATTTTCGCGCGCAACAACCTCGCACATTGGGTGCGCTCGGGCAAACTCCCGTCATATTAGCGCGCCATTTGCAAAAATTTATTCACAATGCGAATTCGCAAAAAACAGAAATATGGGCAGAGCAGTGCATTATATTTGCGCTCAGGAAAAAACATGCGCAATACAATCATTTGCGAAAAATATGCGCTGCTCTAACTTTATAAATGACCCCCAATGTTCCTTTACACCAGGGATTTTTTTTAAAATGAGCCACATTTAAATGTAAAAAGTGTTGGGGAGCAATACAAGCAGGAAAAACATTCCTGGGGTGCCAAAAATGAACTGTGATTGGCTATTTGGTAGCCTCTATGTGGACTGGTAGCCTACAGGAGACTCTGTTTGGCAGCACACATGGTTTTTAGCAACAAAAACTTTCCTACAAACCAGGAATTCAAAAACAAGCATCTGCTTTAAGGTCTCTGGGAGCAACATCTAAGGGGTTGGTGAGCAACATGTTGCTTCCGAGCCACTGGTTGGGCATCTCTGTTTACACTTATACAAGTAAACATGTGGATATTTTCTCCAGGAAAAACCCCAGTTACATAAAAAGGTTTTTATGGCAGTATATACTGGCAGCTAGAATGGAAATAGAAAACCTGGCCTCATTGAATCAATCAAACGATTAACTCAAGCAGGAGGCGGACTATCAGTCCATTCAGCAGATGCTTTATGCGGATGACCATTTTTTGATACTGATGGGAATATTTAGGCACCCACAGAAAGATGTAGGGACCAATTGAATCCACAAGTATTTGCCTATATGTACACAGTTTTACAGAAGGCAGTCAAACAGAGCAATGCAAGTGGATTGTAAGCCCAGATAACTCAGGAAATAGTACTCATGGGAACAAAGGTCTTGGTCAGTCTCAAATGCTGTTTAGGAAAATGACAGTATAATTGAGCCAAAGTAAAATTATACATAATATAAGATAGAAGTTGAGGGCCGTAGGTGGGCAGAAGACCTGGACTTAATGACCTGGCGGTGACTGGGTGCATGGCAGTAGTTCAATGTTATCTTGAAGAGCACAAGCTGCCCACCAGTCAAATGCTTCATGTTTCCTAGAATGGTTTCTCTCTTACATCATTCCAGTTAGTTATGTTAATCATTTATTATACTGGAGAAGATCACGATGAAGTGATGAAATCAAGTCATTCACCCTTGAACATTGTGTAAACATACTCTGTTACATGTTAGACTGATTACTCTATAACAGCCTAAAACTGGTGGCACGGGGCTTTTGAGTGACTACGGTTGCCATAGACGCACAGATAATAACGTACAAAACGAATTTTCATACAGTTACATAGTTAAATCGGGTTGAAAAAAGACAAAGTCCATCGAGTTCAACCCCTCCAAATGAAAACCCAGCATCTATACATACACCCATCCCTACTTTCACATAAATTCTATATACCCATACCTATACTAACTATAGAGTTTAGTATCACCATAGCCTTTGATATTATGTCTGTCCAAGAAATCATCCAAGCCACTCTTAAAGGCATTAACAGAATGCTCCCTAACTCTTTTTACATTTGAATGTGGCTCACGGCTTTAAAAGGTTGGGAAGTATGAAGGCTTCTTGGTCACTGGAAGGGTATGGCAGCATGGTGTTGAGAAAACAAGTACAATATAAGGCTGATTAGTAATTAATACCGATAATTACTACATGGCAGCACAGAAACCAGTGCAATTAGAATCTAATAATCAGCCCTGTAGCATCAGCTTATATTACAGACCAACCTCATTTTCTGCTGGATAATTAGTGACGAGCCCTAAGCTTAGCTTCTCAACAGCTGCTCAGAGCCCACTGAGCATGTGAGTGTCACAGACACTTTCCAAGATGGTGACCCCCTGTGACAAGTTTGAAGTCCTGGATCATTGCTGCTATTGACAAGCTGAAACTTTAGGCTGGTGCAATAAGATCAGTATATAAAATATGGCATTTTTAGTCATATTAATTTTTAGGGGTTAGTTCTCCTTTAAAGGAACAGTTCAATATAAAAATAAAAACTGGGTAAATAGATAGGTTGTGCAAAATATAACATGTTTCTAATATAGTTAGTTAGCCAAAAATGTAAGCTATAAAAGCTGGAGTGACTGGATGTCTAACATAACATAACAGAACCCAACTTACTGCTTGGCGACTTTAAGGGGGGCCATATGGGACATAACTGTTCAGTGAGTTTGCAATTTATCCTTAGCATTCAGCTCAGATTCAAAAGCAAATGGTTATGAAACATGTGCCCCCCCTCAAGTCACTGATTGGTTACTGCCTGGTAACCAATCAGTGTAAACCAAGAGAGCTAACTAACTATATTGAAAACGTTTTACTTTGCACAGCCTATTTATGAATTAAACTGGTGACTGCAGTGTTGTGTAAATGCCTTTGTGAAAATGGTGCCGCCTTAAATTTTTTTTTTTAAATTTATTGTCACTCAGTTATTATTTGAATAACTTATTTTCCATATGTTTCAGGAGCAGCAATGCTATAAAAAACGAGCTTTTCCAAGACTTGAAGGAGTTTTTATTGAGCAGTTAGCCCCTTATGGCGAGTGTTGATTTCTAAGCCTGTTAACTTCAGTTTTTACCATCCAATAAAAATGAAAAGGTTCCCCTCCATTTGACTACTGCTCTGTTATGTTTATTCCCTTTACACTGATATCCTCCATCTATACACGCTGGTATTTAAGCTATTCGGCTCATGTTAACATTAGTCAGATTCCTGATCTGGAGGCCGCGGGATGCTCAGATTTAATGGCTTGGTTTTTGTCAGAGTTATGAGTGTTTTTACATGTATTTAAAACAAAACATAGGTTGTCTATACATTCTTCACATAGCTACACTGGACCTTGAAAATGTCTGTTTATATCTGTAAGATGTTTCTAGGGATGATCTTTGCACACCTATTCCAGTGAAAATGGGGTGGTTAACTTTTTGTAAGCAACTTTTAAAATTGGTCTTCATTATTGATTTTTTACAGTTTTATAACTATTTGCCTTCTTCTCCTGACTCTTCCAGCTATCAAATGGGGGTCACTGACCTCATCTAAAAAAATGAATGATATGTAAGGCTACAAATGTATTGTTATTGTTATTACTCATCTTTCTTTACAGGCCTCTCCTATTCATATTCCGACTTATATCCCCAAACTGGCACTAAGAGCGCTTCGATTTCGGAAAACGAAGAGCATCAATTGCCATCGCGACCGGCGATTTACATTCTAGCTGGCAGGAGGCAGTTCAGGGAGATTAGTCGCTGGGCGACTAATCTCCCTGAATCTGAGCGTGTGTCTCTGACCTAAAAGTGGTGGTAAACTGGTGTAAAATACTTTCTCCATATTCACAAACAGAAATCCACCTAAATTCTGACTCAACTGCCACTTTTCATATTTTAGTGAAAGAAAGACAGTTTACAGACACTTTTATGAATTTGTCTTTCAAATGACATAAAAATGGAGCAAAAACTATACTTTAAATTACATTTTCACCCGACATTTTAAAAATGGAGTAAAGCTCAGTATACAGTAACTCATCCCTGTGTGATAGATCAATTCTAAGATCAGTTGCTCTGCTTTGGTTCAATTCTACAAATTCACAAATTTCATTTTACATCCCCTGGTTTTAAGTTTCCCCTCATTTTACATTGTTGTTTTGTGGTCCCACCTATATATTATGAATAATACATTTCCCTGATTTTACATTTTCCTGGATTTACACCATTTTTTTCTGGTCCCCTGAAAAATGTAAAATGGGGGTTCTACTATATGTGTATTTTATACAATTTGATATGTAAAAAGTTTTTATCTCCCACTTGCGTTATTTTACTAGTTTTAGCTTCAGGGATGAGGCAATATTAGCAATTTGAGTGAATATTTTATCTAAAGGAAAAGTAAAGCCTGAAGATAAAAGCACAAATTGGTATACCCATATATATATATATATATACACAACCCTATTTAGCCTTAACTACAGGTAGAGGTCTGACGAGGTCAGATGAGATAACTGATTAAAAAATTAGATTAGAAAAAGAAACCCCACCAAATAATTATTCCTCTATCAATACCAAGTTAATTGAACACATTAAAACATAAGGCCAAAATAGTTAATAATAGTGATAATTAATAAAGAAGTGCTAATCTAATTTTTTGAAAAGTAAAGCCTCCCAGGCAATTTTTTAGTTTTAGCAGCAATTAGACACTTGACCTAAAATGATAAAACATATTTCTGATACAAATTCCTACAGGTATAAGATCCCTTATATCCCTTATATCCCGATATCCAGAATGCTCCGAATTATGGAATGGCCGTCTCCCATAGACTCCATTTTATCCAAATAATCCAAATTTTTAAAAATTATTTCCTTTTTCTCTGTAATAATAAAACAGTAGATTGTACTTGATCCCATCTAAGATATAATTAATCCTTATTGGAAGCAAAACCAGCCTATTGGCTTTATTTAAAGGGATACTGTCATGGGAAAAAATTTCAACATGAATCAGTTAATAGTGCTGTTCCAGCAGAATTCTCAAAAGAGCAAACAGATTTTTTAATATTTAATTTTAAAATCTGACATGGGGCTAGACATTTTGTCAATTTCCCAGCTGCCCCAAGTCATGTGATGTGTGCCTGCACTTCAGGAGAGAAATACTTTCTGGCAGGCTGCTGTTTTTCCTTTTCAATGTAACTGAATGTGTCTCAGTAAGACATGGGTTTTTACTATTGAGTGTTGTTCTTAGATCTACCAGGCAGCTGTTATCTTGTGTTAGGGAGCTGTTATCTGGTTACCTTCCCATTGTTCTTTTATTTGGCTGCTGGGGGGAAAAAGGGAGGGGGGGTGATATCACTCTAACTTGCAGTACAGCAGTAAAGAGTGATTGAAGTTTATCAGAGCACAAGTCACATGACTTGGGGCAGCTGGGAAATTGACAAAATGTCTAGCCCATGTCAGATTTCAAAATTGAATATAAAAAAATCTGTTTGCTCTTTAGAGAAATGGATTTCAGTGCAGAATTCTGCTGGAGCAGCACTACTAACTGATTCATTTTGAAAAATGTTTTTTTTCCCATGACAGTATCCCTTTAAGGTTTAAATGAATTTCTAGTAGTAGTAAGGCATGAAGACCCAAATTAAGGTAAGATCTGTTATCTGGAAAACCCCAGGTCCTGTATTATGCAAAATAGCATTTATTGTATTTAGACCCTCGTATCTTGTTACTAAAGTGGAATTACACAAACATGTAGGCAGATTTAGAAATCCCAGGTTATTCCTAAAAAAAATATGTATAATTTTCCTAAGTAAAACCCCATTCCCCGAAATTCCAATTTGATGGCTGGCTGACAGGTGTAGTAAGAGCTAAAGACAAATTCAGAAAAATGTTGTTAAAATGTTGTGCAAAAGACAAAATCGAAAAACTGTCTGTTTAAAAGACACATTCACAAAAGTGTTGATAGAGGTTTGTGAATTTGGTGGGAAATTATCTCCACTTTTATTTTGTCTCAATATCACCACGTTTGTGAATTCCCCCAATGTCTATAAACATTAATTTCTCTACCAACATTTTAGTTTTGACCGACGTTGCTCTAAAGCCTTCGTATAAACTCGTTCCTACACATCTGATGCCTTGTTTTAGCAGCTACAGTATTAGTGCACAACTTGTGGTTTGAACCATGTTTATGCTGAATTTTTCAAATCTGTACAAAAAAAATGTCCATGGTGGACAGGGAATCTATTCATGCAGGATGTCTGACAAATAGCTGCCTGCGAAGTTTCTTCAAAGCCCAAGGCACCTATTAATCAGTTAAATTCTTTCAATTCCAATTTTTCCTTGTCCAGGAGAGCTAATGGATCTACAACCTTCCTCCCAGGCTGCACATATTCTCTGTAACTGCTTAGTAAGAAATCAATTCAAGATACGTCCATCAAATAAATCTCTACACAATACTCACATTCTATACTATTAGGGATGTAGGTGAAATATTTTTTAAGGGTAAGTATACCATATTTACAAGTAGGTCCTGCTTTCAGTTTGTCAGTTTTTTTTATACACGTTGGTTTGTTTTGTTGTGTGACACGTGCATACTGTAGGTCTATAATTCTAACTTGTTATTCCAGAGAGGCATTGCATAGATTGTGATATAATATACACAGGAAGGCAAATATGACTTATTCACCGCAGGGATTCCAAACTAGGGTCAATGGCCCCTGCAGTAATAAAGGGCAGCCAGGTTCTCTCCTTTAGGGAGGAAGAATGTACTGTTGAAGTGATGACGGCACTTCCCGAATCCTAAAAATCTGGGCCAGTTCAATTTCACCGTTTGCTTAAAAAAAAAAAAAATGTTAAATGACCTAAACTTCTTTCCCGTCTGGTGTTGATGATATAGGACCTAAGAACTTAAGGTGGCCATACACGGGCCGATAAAAGCTAAAGACAGACCAAGTCGGCAGCTTATTGTTTATGGGGTCTTCCGATCGATATCTGCCCGAAAATCGGCCAGATGTCGATCGGACGGGACTAAAAATCCCATCGGATCGCGGCCGCATCTGTTCGTTGATGCGGTCCCGTGATTCCGACCGCCCATTACACATCGTTACCTTAGGGCCCACGATCAGATCAGCCCGATATTGCCCACCTCAATGTGGGCATATCGGGGAGAGATACGCTCGTTTGTCGACATCGCCAAACAGGCAGATCTCTCCGTGTATGGCCACCTTAAGACTAGAATTTGATTACAATAAATAAACATTGGAGTGCAGGTTTGGCACCAGTTACCAGAATGCTCGGGACCTGGGGTTTTCCAGATAACAGATCTTTCCATAATTTGGATCTTCACACCTCAAGTCTACTAGAAAATCATGTTATAGAATAATTCTAGACTACTTTTCAATTGGTCTTCATTTTTTCTATCGTTTTTTAATTATTTGCCACCTTCTTCTGAAACTTTCCAGCTTTTAAAATGGGGTCACTGACCCCATCTAAAAAAACAAAATCTCTGTAAGGCTATTATTACTCATCTTTCTATTCAGACCTCCCCCTATTCATATTTCAGTCTCTTATTCAAATCAATGAATGGTTGCTAGGCCAATTTGGACCCTAGCAACCAGATTGATGAGCCTGCAAACTGGAGAGCTGCTGATTAAAAACCTAAATAACTCAAAAACCATACAAAATTTAAAACCAATTTGCAAATTGTCTCAGAATATCACTCTCTACATCATACAATTACATTTTTGAAGGTGAACATCCCCTTTGAGACACACACTAACACACAATATTTTCAGCCCATATAAATAAATCCTGTTTATTTCATACAACACTATATTTTGTTCTTGTGCTAAGCTCATAATAATTTCAATGCCCTTTTACTAGAAAAATACACATAACACTCAGTGTTCTATTAATAACACTTCTGCAGTGAGTAGGCAGGATAAGGTATGAGAGAACTGCAAAATGTGTGATAGAACGGAAGAGGAAAATTAGCTTTTTCTCTTTATTTCTTTTTGAGCCTTGTGTGCCTCTTGCAATCACTGTATCCCTGGCTGCCATACAATGACTTACTTATCCGCTGCTGCATGTTCTTAATTTAATATGTAAAAAATGTTTTGTGTAACCCACTGATGCAAGAGATACCTCCTTGCAGCTTAACAGTTCCAGTCGTGTACCTTTCAACCTGTAATCTGAGAAGTACAGTATTCTGAGTGTCCGGTTAACTTCCAAACTCAATTAGAGAAGTCTATTTGGGATATATACTGTATATATTATATTTCTAATGTGTAATTTGTAAATAAGGGGGATGTATCTTTAAACTAACCTATTTTATGTTATAAATGAACCTCTTCTAAGACAATAATTTTTAATTTATATGTTTCTGTATCTCCAGACTCCGAACTGAAAACACAGCACCCACTGCTTGATCTCTCCCTACTATACCTGTTATCCCACAGTCACACTCCCTTCCCAGAGACTATTATCCACTGTTACTATAGACACCATCTCTCCCTACTATACCTGCTATTCCAAGTCACAGTCCCTTCCCAGAGACTATTATCCCCACTGTTACTATAGGCATCATCTCTCCCTACTATACCTGCTATCCCACAGTCACAGTCCCTTCCCAGAGACTATTATCCAACTGTTACTATAGGCACCATCTTCACCTACTATACCTGCTATCCCACAGTCACACTCCCTTCCCAGAGACTATTATCCCACTGTTACTATAGGCACCATCTCTCCCTACTATACCTGCTATCCCACAGTCACACTCCCTTCCCAGAGACTATTATCCACTGTTACTATAGACACCATCTCTCCCTACTATACCTGCTATACCACAGTCACACTCCCTTCCCAGTGACTATTATCCACTGTTACTATAGACACCATCTCTCCCTACTATACCTGCTATCCCAAGTCACAGTCCCTTCCCAGAGACTATTATCCCCACTGTTACTATAGGCACCATCTCTCCCTACTATACCTGCTATCCCACAGTCACACTCCCTTCCCAGAGACTATTATCCAACTGTTACTATAGGCACCATCTTCACCTACTATACCTGCTATCCCACAGTCACACTCCCTTCCCAGAGACTATTATCCACTGTTACTATAGGCACCATCTCTCCCTACTATACCTGCTATCCCACAGTCACACTCCCTTCCCAGAGACTATTATCCACTGTTACTATAGGCACCATCTCTCCCTACTATACCTGCTATCCCACAGTCACACTCCCTTCCCAGAGACTATTATCCCACTGTTACTATAGGCACCATCTCTCCCTACTATACCTGCTATCCCACAGTCACACTCCCTTCCCAGAGACTATTATCCACTGTTACTATAGGCACCATTTCTCCCTACTATACCTGCTATCCCACAGTCACACTCCCTTCCCAGAGACTATTATCCACTGTTACTATAGGCACCATCTCTCCCTACTATACCTGCTATCCCACAGTCACACTCCCTTCCCAGAGACTATTATCCCACTGTTACTATAGGCACCATCTCTCCCTACTATACCTGCTATCCCACAGTCACACTCCCTTCCCAGAGACTATTATCCACTGTTACTATAGGCACCATCTCTCCCTACTATACCTGCTATCCCACAGTCACACTCCCTTCCCAGAGACTATTATCCCACTGTTACTATAGACACCATCTCTCCCTACTATACCTGCTATCCCACAGTCACACTCCCTTCCCAGAGACTATTATCCCACTGTTACTATAGGCACCATCTCCCCCTAATATACCTGCTATCCCACAGTCACACTCCCTTCCCAGAGACTATTATCCCACTGTTACTATAGGCACCATCTTTGACAAAATAATTTATCAGCTATAAAACCAGAAAAATCTTAGAAATCGTCGACTTTTATATAGTAATTTGTTGTTTTTGTTGATGAATGGGCACTCACTGATTCAAGTTGAAGTCTCATACTGTTTCTTTAGGAGCTTTATTTTATACACTTTCTATAGACTAAAAGAACGTCTAGTCAAAACAGAGTCTAATACTTCTAATACGCATTCCCCATGAGCCTCAGGGGACAAAATCATGCTGACAAATTGGAATTTCATTTTTCCAATAAAGAGTTCCTTTTTTAGTTCCTTTTTTAGTGTATTTAGTGCTTGGGTTTTTGCTTTTGCATGTCAAGTAAATAAATGTTAAAGTTCTGTATTATGTGCTTGTAATCTAAAACAGAGAAAACTCTAAATTGTTATTAAATACTGTTGCTGGTAAATGCACTGTAGAAGGCAGTTTCTATACAGAGTAGGAGGCAGGCAAGTGATTAATTTCTCTGTGACTCATAGAAGCCATGGTCTGTAAACCACAGAAACAAGCTTTGCTGATAATCAGGATGCAGAAAATGATGTTTGAAAATAACATTTACTTAAGGCCAAGGAAACAGTTACACGACAAAGAAAACTTTCATGGGCTTTTTAAAGCATCCAAGCCATCATAGCTTAAATCAACGGAAAAATAAAATCTTATTTTTGGGAAACGCAGAATGCCTTTACTGAATATTTTACACCATTCTCATTTAATGTTACTATTTGCAAGCTGGGGTTGATTCTAGGCTTCAGAAACAGACCTTACCAAAGATGGAACCTAAGAGTCATGATATGGGGTTGCAGAATCATGCAAAAAAAATCCAAAGGTGTTCCTTGCTTGCAGCAGTCTGTGTGCCTTTGGATTTTTTTGCCTGGCCTTGGAACTGAGGTGGCCGAGCCTCTAACTTAGTGCACCGGACATCATTGAGTTAATTGAAGGGTGTGCGAGAGCCAGCTTTTTTGCCGTTGCGGAATCATGATGTCACGGCCGGCACCCAACACCAGAACAGGTGCTAAGTACCCTGGTCTCGGCTCGGCTTCACCAGTAGTGTGACCATCGTTGGGCTTCGGGAGGAGCCCTCAGCTTACTTGGGTGCCACCTGGACTTAACGAGGGGTACAAGGCGAGATGTTCTGGCTAGCAGAGGGGCACGGCAGGTAGAGAGTCTTTTGGGCCGAAGGTCACGGTACAAATGGAGCAGGCAAGCGAATCGTCAGACAGGCTGGGTCGAGGCAGGCAGATATCAAGAATTGTCAGGCAGGCAAGGGTCAAAAACCAGGTAATCAAACAGATGGGGTCAGGCAGAAAGAGTAGTCGAGATGCAGGCAAAAGTCAGGATTTGGATATCAGAATTGTCAGGAACAGGCAGGGATCAAAACCAGATTAACAGACTGAAGTTACACAGGAACAGATAGCACAAGGCTTCAGGAACCACAGAAACAAGTTTCTATCACGGGCACTGGCTGGGAGACAGAATGGGCCTTATATAGGTTCAAAAACGTGCTGGCACAAATGCGCCAGTGTGCCTGCGCCTTTAAGCGGCGGCTCATGGACCATGCGGCGGGCGACCCCGCCGCACAGGTATTGTTACACATGACCATAGAGTGCAATAGACATGAAGAATTAGTTCTTTCAGTATAGGAGAAAATAGTACAGACTGAAAGTGCCAAAGTCCATTCCAACACGCATGATTTGGGAGATAAGGGATGGGATTGGAGGAAGAGGGGCTCAGGAGGATGGCTAAGGCACAAATGTTTATACAGGAGTTCCTGGTTCTTTACATAGGCCATTGGGGTAACTATGGTCTTAAACAAGATGATCTCTGAAGTTACAAAGACATTCTTCATTTTACAAGCACTTACAGGTATTCTACCCATTATCCATGTCCCTTCCAAGCTATGGCACCATACTCAACAAATGTTATGCTAATGCTTATGTCCAAGGAAAAATTTATGAAAATATTGGCCACAGTGCATATTTATGACCTCACCAACAAATAGAGTTATTGTAGAATGATATAGCCATGAAACCAATGTGTTGCGCCTCCAGATCATGCCATCTATGTAGAAAATAGGCATGGGCCGGGTTATGAGCATGGAAGTAAGGGGACTTTGGGTCACAGGAAGGTATGTTCCACCTCTTAAGAAGAGAAGCAAAATAAGGAAATCAGTTACAGAGTAAAGATTAAAATAGAAATAAAATGATTCGCTAATGAAAATAACATGTTTCATATAAAACAGCACTTAGGCTTAGAGTCTTAGAAAAAAACTGAAATACACATAAAGACTATTCATAGTACAGGTATAGTACATGGTTATACAGAAAGCGACAAATTATGGAGTAGCCATATCCCATGGACTCCATTTTAATCAAATAATTCACATTTGTTTTTAAAAATGATTTCCTTTTTCTCTGTAGTAATGAAAGAGTACCTTGTACTTGATCCCAACTAAGATATTAAAGGAGGCCCTAGTCTGAAGATAAGCTCACCTAAGCATTCCAGCAAAGTCAGCTTGAACTTTAATAGTTCGAAAATACTTATTTGTTCTCCTAGATAGTGATGGGCGAATTTAGGGCGTTTCGCTTCGCCGGAAAATTCACAAATTTCCAGCGAAATTCACTAAACAGCGAATATATCTCTTTTATGACGCCGGCGTCCGTTTTTTTGATGCCAGCGAATTTTCGCAGCGGTTTTGCGAATTTATTCTCCAGCGGTGAATGGGGGGAATTCGCAGTGAATTTGCGCCTGGCGAATAAAATTACCCATCACTACTCCTAGATGTTCTTAAATTACATAGATCTGTAACACTACTATGAACTAAAGGGACCTTATCCAAATACTGGACCCCAAACATCAACAAATACTGGACCCCAAACATCAACAAATACTGGACCCCAAACATCAACAAAAAAAGCTAAAAGAAAAAAAATAGAAGGTGGATTGAAAAACAAATATATAAAAAAATACAATTTATTATATATTCTCTAAAACACTAGCCGGCCAGGAAGCACAATGAATAATTCAAGAATAAATATATATATATAACTTTTATCTGTATATGCTTTTAATTCAAACAACGCAAAAATCGTGAAAATTTGTAAACTGCCGGATTTCTGTGATCCGCTAGTCCGTGAAATCGGTGAAGCAGCGGGAGATCGTGAAAAGAAATCTGAAATAAAGCAGACGGTGCGCCATCTTGGATATTTGTGAAAAGGACATCTTCAGAGAAGCGAATTCGTGAAACAGGCTTGAGACTGCTGAGAGTTCAAACCCGGCTGTGCCCTTGAGAAATTCCGGAAGTGTGAATCTGGTGAGACTATTCCAACTTCTTTTTGGGGGGCTTTTACAGCTGGTAAAGAGGAGGGAGTGGGGGACACCCCAGTACATCCCTTTGAAAATCTGTTCTCTATATTAAGCCACTCTTCGATCTGCCACTCTGAATACTTCACTGCTTCACCATATTGGGAAAAGTTTGGCCAAAATCCCTATTGAAATAACTCTTCCGCCTTGCTGAACTACAATTCACAACCTTTTTCTTGTCTTTTTAATTACAAGCATATATCACAACCAAGGAACAGTTAATTGAATTTTCTCCACAGGAAAAGTGATTACCCACCTGGATTAAATATATTATTGGTTTTATATATATTTATTCTTAAATTATTCATTGTGCTTCCTGGCGGGCCAGTGTTTTAGAGAATATGTAATAAATTGTATTTTTAATAAATTGGTTTTGCAATCCACCTTCTATCTTTTTTTCTTGTATATTGAATTTTATACCCAATAGGACCTTGGGGATGGAAGGTGTGCAGTCTTGACCAGTAGAAAAATGTTCCCCTTTCTGTCACAAGACCCTTAAATGTAAAAAAAGCTGAAAGACCACTTCCATAGATTGATTATGTTGCGTTAACGTTAAAGGTCTTTTTGGGACATTTATTTCCATTCCATACTATTTCTGTCCTTCCAGTTCCATCACTTACACAATGTTCAATCTATAATGCCAGAAGATGTGTAGATTGGCTGATCCCTAAGCTCTGCTCAGTTCTCTTGGTTCTTTTCAGTTCCTCTAGCTAATTCCTAATTTTGTGTTCAGTCTAGAAAATGGTTTTAACTCACTTAAAATAAATCAATTGGCAGTAAAACATTATGTTTCATGAGAAAATCTTGACTTAAATTTAATCTGACTTGAGTGAGTTTAGATGAAAGGATGATGTGCTCGCTTTATAGCCTTGGATATTTGATGACAAGACTGGAGGAGCTTGGGGTATCTTAAAACTGAACTGTAATGTAAATGGACAGTTGTTTGGTACCTTATCATTATCACACACACAACTAAATGTTTTATGCCACTTTAATGTGATATTAGTTTTTAATTCCGATAGTTTTTAGGTTTTGCTTTACAAAAAACAGAACTCCTGTCTCTGTTCTGCAGCTAACAGATTCACATAGAGTTAATACAAAATTTGGTTCTTTTGGTTCAATTCCCTTGGGGAACATTAAGCCAGAATGCACATTTTCTGTACTATAGATTAACAACATCAGCACATCAACTTGACAAGCCACAGAGCTACAGGGCTAAGAGAGGAATTTCTAACCTGCGTTCAATGCTAAGCAGAAGTAATGTACTTGTCATTGAGGGTTTGTTATCTCGTGTGAGTACAGGAGTAGGGTATCAGGCCACACAAATAGATGATTACACACTTGGATACAATCACCATATGGTAAGAGATGTACAGAAGGGTTGAGTCTCCTGATTGGAGACTCAAATTGGGTTTGAGTCTCAGACTGGGTTTCCTAGGACCAAATCACAATGGGTGCTGACACATGAGGCGCTTCATCACCCAGTGGGAAATTACCTCTCCCAGGGTCAATGAAGTGTCCCACAATACCTGCTCCTTCACATTTGGTCAGGGCCAGATTTACATAGAGGGCACCCCTAGGCCTGCTGTCGTTCATCGCCCCCATACCCTCCCTTTAATTCACTCAGACCGGAGGAATGGGGATTGGCGCACAGATTTAAAAAAACTATTGTATCTCCTGTTCATCCCCAGTGTTTCTGAACCAATGCTGGGTATGGTTGGGCAGCATGCTGCCCCCTAAAATCCGGCCGCCCTAGGCCTGGGCCTTGGTGGCCTACCCACAAATCCGGGCCTGCATTTGGTGGGCCTCCTGTGGGGTGAAAATAAGAAATAAAGCATTTTAAAATAAGAAATAAAGGCCCATAAATACATTCCTATTCTGGGACCCACTGGAAAATGTCTTAGTCTGAACCTACTCCTAACTAGCAGATGACCCAAAAACTGGCACTGAAAACCAGATCTTTAGTTTTGGGGGACCAACACTATAGGCTGTCCCATATGATTCTGGTTGCACAATCACACACAGGCCTTACACAGAGTGATGTTGATCAGTTCTTGTGTGCCAACATTTATTCTGTGCTGTAAACGCAAGTATTCTCTAATGTTTATATAATTAATGAGGAAATTAAAAAGGAATGTTGTAAAAGGCCCATTTTGGGAAAGACTGCACAGTCTCACATTAGCTGTGTTTCATAACCTTGGGAAACTTGAAAGAATAACACAACGTGGGGGCCACTGAGATTACAGCACAGCCTAGAACAATCTAGGACTTGATTGCATGTCAGTTATCTCTGTCCAAAATGATCTCATGAGCACAGCCTGGTAAAAGGAATTTCATAGGAGAACTTGATTTGTTAGGCAGATAACTTATGGGGCAAATTCACTAACCTCCGAAAATTCGTTATCAATGGCTTCGTGCACAGCGCAGCACTTCTCCAGGACAACGCTAATTCACTAAAATCCAAGTTGCGTCCAGGGCACCGAATTCTGGCGAAGTTGCGCAAGCATTACAGCGCAAAGCAAAGCGAAGTTGCACTAGCGTTCCCTAATTTGCATGCAGCGGGAAGTTAAAGTTGAATGGACGTATATGTTGCAGCAAATACATTATACTACATAAGCCTGGGAAACCTTAATAAAATAAAGTTGTTATATTGCCCTACACATGAGCCCAGTGTATAGTTTATGTGCCATATGTTAGGAAATGTAGGGGGAAGGTGATTACCCCCAAAAATGCTCTTTTTCAGCCTTTCACCCTGAAAAAAAGAAAAGACACTAGCATTTTTTGGGACTTTTCAAAAAAAATTCAACTATTTTTTTAGGAACTCCTATCTACTCTATTGCACTTTGCCATGTCTGAGGTGGCGAAGGCAAGTCTGGCGCAAGAGGTAACATTTAGTAAAATCCACATCTTAGGGAATTCGCGTAGCACATCCATTCGCCAGAGTGCAACTTCGCCTGCCATTTTGGAGCGAAGTACCGCTAGAGTCTATCTCCTTCGGTGGCGAAGTTACACCAGCGACCATTAGTAAATCGGTGAAATTACGAAATGACTTCATGCTGGCGAATTTTCGCCAGCGTTAATCACTTTGCCCTTTAGTAAATTTGCCCCTGTATGTTGATGCTGTTGTTACACACAGGTAGAATTTACTGGTCATTGTCTAAACACAAACATTTTCCTGGTTACTATGGGTTATTGCTCCTGGCACTTAGGGGCACATTTATTATAGACAAATGGCAGGGGACCTTTTTACCCATAAAGTGGATCACCGTACCAGAGGCCACCCCTTTAGACTAGAAGAAAAGAACTTTCATTTGAAGCAACGTAGGGGGTTCTTCACAGTCAGGACAGTGAGGTTGTGGAATGCACTGCCGGGTGATGTTGTGATGCTGATTCACTTAATGCCTTTAAGAATGGCTTGGATGATTTTTTGGACAGACATAATATCCAAGGCTATTGTGATACTAAACTCTATAGTTAGTATAGGTATGGGTATATAGAATTTTAATTAAAAGTAGGGAGGGGTGTGTGTATGGATGATGGGTTTTCATTTGGAGGGGTTGAACTTGATGGACTTTGTCTTTTTTCAACCCAATTTAACTATGTAACTATGTAACTATTTACTATGGGTTGAATATCGAGGGTTAATTAACCCTCGATATTCGACCATCTTCGAATATCGAAGCTGAAAGATTTACTGCAATTTGTTCGTTTGAACGATCGAAGTAAAAATCGTTAGATCGAAGGATTTTAATTCATTGATCGAACGATTTTCCTTCGATCACAAATTGCTAGGACCTTCCCCATAGGCTAACATGGGTGCTCGGTAGGTTTTTAGGTGGCGAAGTAGGTGGTCGAAGTTTTTTTTAAAGAGAGAGACAGTACTATCGAATGGTCGAAGTAGCCAATTCGATGGTCGAAGTAGCCAAAAAAAACTTTGAAATTCAAAGTTTTTTTCCTTCTAATCCTTCACTCAAGCTAAGTAAATTTGGCCCTTAGTGTATTTTATTTTATATGGGAGATACAGTTGCACCGTGCATTTTATGGAGCATAATATTGTGCAACGTGCAAAGTGATGCTTAAAATCTCCTTGCAAGCAGGATTGCTCTGTCCATCTTCTTCTTTTGGGACATGTAAAGGTCTCTTCATGGAGACACAGAATATCATTAGGGGAATGAGGAGTAATCCAGTAGTACAGTGACCACATGAATGAAATTAAGCACTTTTGAACATTCTTGATTCTGTTATACTTTCTTTTTTTATTAATGCTCCTGCACTTTAGTTTTCATTGTATGAGCTTTGTGAGTTCATGTTCTAAGGTGCTTATCTTTTTCTACAAAGTCAGCTTTTTATGGAGATTCATATTAGTGGAGACATCAGTTGCAGGAGATGATTGTTCGATGAGAATGACTTTCAAGAAAGTGATTGTTTAAAAAGTAAGGTTGTAGGGAGATGATTGTTCAGCAAGAATGATTTTCAGGAAGGTAAATGTTCAGGGAAGAAGGATTTTCAGGGAGATGGTTGTTCAGCAAAAATAATTTTCAGAGATGTGATTGTTTGGGAGGTAGGATTTTTAGGGAGATGATTGTTCAGATAAAAAGTATTTTTTGGGAGATGATTGTTCAGCAAGAATAATTTTCAGAGAGATGATTGTTTGGGAGGTAGGATTTTTAGGGAGATGATTGTTCCGCAAGAATAATTTTCAGAGAGGTGATTGTTCAGGGAAGAAGGAGATTGTTTGGGGGTAGAATTTTTAGGGAGATGATGGTTAGGAAGAACGCTTTTCAGGGAGGTGATTGTTCAGGAAAGAAGGAGATGAATGTTCAGCACGAATAACTCCTAGGGATGTGATTGTTCCGAGAAAACGTTTTTTACGAAGTGATTGTTCATCAAGAGATCAGTGTACAGCAAGAATAATTTTTATGGAGGTGATTACTCAGGGAAGAAGGATTTTTAGGGAGACAAATGTTTAGTAAGAATGATTTTCAGGGGGGGTGATTGTTCAGGGAAGAAGAATTTTTGGGAGATGATTGTTCAGCAAGAATGAATGACTTTCAGGGAGGTAATTGTTCACAAAGAATTATTTTCAAGGAGATGATCATTCATAAAGAAGGATTTACGCTGAAGAGAATTAAGATGAAATTGGAGGAAGGCTGTTTTAAGAGAATACAAAGATACTTGAAACCATCAATGAGTTCTGTCAATATACATGATTTGTATTTATTTATTCATATAATGCTACTACTATACATTTATGCTGCAGTATAAGAAATTGCGTATATATTTATGTAGATTAATTGCTTCATTGATTAATGTTATTCAACCTTTAATGCATATATGTATACAAGGCAGCAAGTGACACAAGAGACATCTCTGACTAACAATACATTATTTTTAAAGATACCACTTAACATCATCCATGTAGACAAAACGTATTTACTAAATGCCACTTATGTATTGTACAGGAATAATCATAGCTGGGAACACTCTCTTATCCACTTGCCACACTCCTATCACTGACAAATGTACTGTTGAGGCCCAATTTACTACCTAGTGATCACTGCCATTACTTTCATGTATTTTCTTCCGAGTGCTCTCTATTTATCAGCCAGCCATGACCACTTTGAATATCCCTGCTCTTTCAAATACAATGTGAAGTTACTCTTGTGCAATGGTTAATAATAAATAAAAGCCTATACAGAGATCTTTCCAAGTTTCCCTTTTTTAGTCAGCACGGAAAAGGTGATTAGGTTTTGTTAGTGCAAATATTAAATCAAACCAACATATAGATCAGACTGATGCTGCTCTGAAACATTCATCTCACATTTTATAGAATTCTCTGCCAAATGTGCAAAGCTCCTTTATTCGCTGGAGTCAGGGAAAATGATAAACATATCTGTAACTTGGCAACAGTGCAGTTACCCAATCATTTATAGATTGGCCTTCATCATTCTACAATGTTGTACGGACACTAGAATCTGCAAAGCTGACTGCTGGATAACTGCAATGATTTACTGCCATTAGCACAGCTGAATTTTGATATGCAAACGACTATAGATTTGTATATAGCAGGGTAAATTAGTGACTCCAAAATGTGAGACATTAGGGGACCATTTACAAACACACCCATGAATGTGGATTTTCTAGAATAAATGGAAAGTGCATAATTATGCAATTCATTAAAGGGATACTGTCATGATTTTTATGGTGTTGTTTTATTTCTAAATTACATTGTTTACACTGCAAATAGTTCACTCTACCATGTAAAATGTTATTCCTGAACCAAGTATATATATATATATATTATTTTATTGTATTGTTGGTGTGTAGGTGCATTTCAGGTCATTTTGCCTGGTCATGTGCTTTCACAAAAAGCCAGCACTTTAGGATGGAACTGCTTTCTGGCAGGCTGTTGTTTCTCCTACTCAATGTAACTGAAGGCGTCGCAGTGGAACTTGGAGTTTTACTATTGAGTGCTATTCTCATATATATCTTGCATCATGGAGCTGTTATCTGGTTACCTTCACATTGTTCTGTTGTTAGGCTGCTGAGGGGGAAAGGTAGTAAAGAGCGTCTGAAGTTTATCAGAGCACAAGTTACATGACTGGGGGCAGCTGGGAAACTGACAATATGTCTAGTCCCATGTCATATTTCAAAATTAAATATAAAATAATTTGTTTACTCTTTTGAAAAACAGAGTTTATTGCAGAATTCTGCTGGAGCAACCCTATGGGTTTTAAAAAAAACATGCCCATGACTGAATCCCTTTAAAGTGAAACAATTGTAATTCCAACCCGCACCCCCTGGCCTTTCCGATTTGTGACTGCTCAGTGCTCAATGATGGAGGGATCGGCTCCCTCCCAATCCAGAAGGTAAGAAATTCACTGGCATATATGGCAAGTGTAAGCAGGGACAAGCCCTTGTGGTTTATTTAGTGAAAAATGCAGCGTTTCGGGGTGAACCACCCCTTTGTCAAGCATAGTGCATTTTTCACTTAATAAACCACAAGGGCTTGTCCCTGCTTGCACTTGCCATATATGCCAGTCAATTTCTTATCTTCAGAATCCCTTTAAAGGACATGTAAAGCCTACATTTTCCCTCCATGTATATAAGTTAGGCATATCTTCCCCACCCAAGCCACATCATTTGTACTGCATAAACCCCCTCCATTTGCCAGTGTCATCACATTTTCCTAAAACAAATGGCAGCTTTCATCCGGCAGCCATTTTCCCTCTGACATCATCAGTAACATTGATACCTGCAAACAGGACAAGTATGATGTAAAATTCATGCAATGCAGAATGCAGGTTTACACAGGCACAACATACTTTGGTAAAAAGATCTGCTGGGGTTGAGCACTATAATGGTTAAGCTGAGCTCAGGAGAGGTGGTTGGGAGAAATAAATAGGATCAGACAGCTAGAGTTTATGTGAGAACCAGCAATGCTATATCTTAATTGGCTGTTAGACTGGAGGGTGTGTTTAGTAATCTGAGCTGAGAAAAATTGAGCATGCTTATTAGCAAATTCCTGAGGGAGGGGGCAGAGCGGGTTAGAGGAGGAGAAGGATTTCTAAGTGATTAAGGGGACGCTGCAGCCTTACTGTTAACCTTTTAACAACCAGAGTGGCAGGTATCTAAAGATTTCAAAGAGGCTGTTCACTGTTTCAATTTTTGTGGGGGGTTAGTGTTTGCCCCAGGGTTCCCACAGCGGCTTGCATCACTAGGTGCACCAGATTTTATCCCATGTAAATGCTGTTTTGAATGCAAGCTCCAAAAGTGACAAAACCCCCCACTATGAAATAGTTTGACACAACTCTCACCCAATTTGCATCGAAATGCAAGCTCAGTTGCGTCCACTTCGACACTTCAGCCACAATAATAGCAGGCACAATTTGGAGGACGGCTGCAATTACTCTGGAATTATAGGAAAGAAATCTCCATTACTGGTTAAAAACATGGCAATTTGCATATAAGGTTTTTCACTGCCCTTGCGATCATAATTGACTACTGTTGCATTATAAGTTCTATTAATTCACTCTCAAAGATGCCCCAGAAGCCCCTATTACTTCCTTATGGTAATGACAGACGGGACGTGTTTAATCTTGGCTACAGTGGGTGACAAACATCACTTGGTTCCTCTTCACCAGTAATATGCTGTAGGGCAAAATATGCTGCGCCAAGAAAATCCAGGCTACTTTGAAATGTAGTTGCACTGCATGTGTTTCCCTAGCAGCAATTTGCATGGTAGCCCCATCTGTCATCGCCCTTAAGCCTTTACCCTTAATACTGCTAATACAGATATGGGATCTGTTATCCGGAATGCTTGGGACCTAGGGTTCTCCGGCTTTCCGTAATTTGGATCTTCATACTTTAAGCCTACTATAAAATCATGTAAACATTAAATAATCCCAATAGTCAATTCTTCCAATAAGGATTAATTATATTTTAGTTGGGATCAAGTACAAGCTACTGTTTCATTATTACAGAGAAAAAGGAAATACTTTTTAAAAATTTGAAACATTTGGATAAAATGGAAGACGGCTTTTCTGTAATGCAAAGCTTTCCGGATAACGGGTTTCCGGATAACGGATTTCATACCTGTAATGCTTACAGACCCTTCTCATCTCGCAAGTCAAGCAGGGTCAATCAGTGGCAGGGCTCTTCTTTGGGCATCCTTTACATTTGGTCCTGTGCTGCTAACAGCTTCCATAGGGGATGTCTGGGCATAACGGAAATAATGTAATAACTGGTGCAACATTTGTTTTCAGTCTTGTAACCTATAGCAACCAATCTGATCTTTTCAAAGAGTAGATCTTTAAAGGCTTTATACTTGGTGCTATAGATTATTATTATTATTATCATTAATAAACCTAGCACAAGCTTTGCAGTTGTTATAAGTCATTCATTTCTGGACTCTATACCATAAATGATGCAGATAATCTATATTATATGCATATATACTACATGGCTGGATAAAAGATTCCCAGTGGAAATGAGAAATCCAATGCCTTTGAAAGTAAAAACAACTAATTCCTGTTGAGAAGTGGCAGCAGAAAGTTTTCTTCATACTTTGCAGTATATTTAATCAACATTGTGGGGAACTCCCTGTGCATTCAGCTCTACAAATGAGCCTTTTTGGGAAACAAGGTCTCGCCTGTCTTTGTCAAGCACCCTTGGCATGAGAACTTGGAGACCTTGCTAGTTTGTCAGAACTGTCCGATAATTAGAAGAAAACTTGGGTGAGCCACAGAAACTCTCACTTTCCTTCACAATTTTCATTCTTGCAAGCCACAGGGTGCATTTCAACCCACGGAGGACTGTCAATTAAAGAAATGAATTGAAATGCAGCACTGGTTCAACAATGTAGGTGGGCATGTCTTTATTCCATGGCATGTGATGATCAAGGCAGCTTATAACATTTCTAGTTGGAGATGACCTGTGATACAGTTAGGGAAGCTGGACTTTTTCATAGAATTCGCTTGTAAATAAAATGGAACGTGGAAAACTTCATATACTTCTTTCCCAGGTGCTCTCGCACTGAGGCAGTCTTTATAAAGCAAAGTATAAAATGTCTCTTCTTTAATCTTTTGGTGCTCATCTTGTTCTCATTGTGAGTAACAGCTATCAGCTTGATATAAGCAGCTATATATTATGAATATATACGCCTCACATTTACACATCAGTGGAGCTTACATTCTATCATATTCTAGAGCCAGTTTTATCAGAAGCCAATTAACTTGCCTGTATTCCAGTGAGGGAACTTGACTGCTACTGTAGGGAATATGGTTGAACAGTACTGCTAAGAAGGTGAGATATAAATGGTTGGCTTTGATTTCCCGTTCCCTTTGGAGGTCCAACCTTTGTTCAGGGTAGCCCCTCTTACATGTGCCAAACCCTTGGAATTATCCTACACCCCAAACCACTGCTGGTCCATGATCGGGCTGGAGGAGGCGCACACTATGTTCTCGATTAGAGCAGAACTGGGTCAGCGGGACCCAGACCCAGATTTGTGGAAACGCCACTTAGGCCCGGGCCTAGGGCGGCAAGATTATAGGCGGCGGCATGCTGCCCAACCACACCCACATTGGTTCAAAAACACTGGGAATGCGCTGGAGATTTTTTACATTTCCTATGCGCCAATCCCCATTGATGATGAAAATTTGCATGAATAAAGGGGAGGGGACAGGGGCAACGAACTCCAGTGTGCCTGGGGCGCCCACTATGTAAAACCGGCCCTGGTGGGACCCACAAGTGCTGGGGCCCATCATGTTTTTTGCTGGTGTCTCGACGGACTAGTCTGACCCTGCCTAAACTAACCTTCAGGTCCCTCACCCACCGCCAAAAGGCACCAGCTCCACAGTTTTGGAATCACTAGTATAGAGAACAGGTATCGTGCCAAATTGAATTATCTAAATAAAAGGGCAATGTGAGACAAAAATAATTTTGGGCTACTGCTTGTTACAGGCTTAATGTCTGGCACAAAAGAAATTCAAATATGGTTCTATTTCTAAACAACCCCTCGTGTAAATATACTGTACAGTTTTGAAACCTGCAGTTTTTCCAAAGAGCGTCAAAGAACAATAATGAAAATTACCATGGGAAGTAGAAAAAATGTAATTCTGAAGGTGGGATAGATAATACAGCCTTATTCCTGCTACTTGTGATGTATTTTCCATTAATTTCTGTATACTTTGCTTAATTATAATGAACTTTTGTCCTTGGATGTCCTTGAACATTAGAAGAAATGAGGTTCTAGTATTGCAATAAGGACAAAGAAAATGCAGTATTTAGGTAATGAGCTTAATGAGCATTCTACAGTATTAGACTTGTTTTGTACTTTCCAGAAGTTACATTAATAATAAACATATCGTTAGAATAATTCCTTACAATTAAATGATTATCAGGAGAGTTATTTTACTCATTCTTATGAACTGAGGGGATTGTATTTGCCTTCCTCTGCATGTAATGTAGAATATCATAGAAGAAGCTCAGTTTGATGATTATTGTTTTTTTGTGTCTTTTCCTATAAGAGTTTGATGGTCTCCATCCCCATTTGTTTGACCTTTAACCTCTCCATCTTAAAACTCACTCAATTCTGTTGATTTTGACATGGAAGAAAGTGAATTCCCTTTACTCTGCTTTCCTTTTCAGCCAGTTCACAGCTGCTCAAATATTGTCCTCCTATCTAATCTCTGTTTGCAAATTGAAGACTTTATCGTTTAGGATGCCGGTTAGATCTAATCTAAGCCCTTGACCCAAGAATTGCTCACTCTGATTCAAAAAATGGAAAAATTATATGTCAGGTAGGTTTAAACCACATCAATCTTCATGGGGTAGTCAGCAGTACCTTAAGGAGCTTCTTTATTAACTGGTTTGTCAATACTGATAAATTAAAAGCAAACTAAACCACTGTGAAGAAGAGCAAAGGTTCAAAGTCCCTTGGGGAAACTGTAGTTGGACCATTCTGACTCTGCTGCCCTTTGTTAGCATGAAGTCAGTAGATGACCAGCTTCCATGTATTGACTGTTGCCTCAGTGTTATTTCTGCTATTAGATGTTCTCAACAAACAGCATGCGCATCAGGGTCCCCAACCTTTTTCCACACGAGTGACATTCAGATGTAAAAAGAGTTGAGGAGCAACGCAAGCATATAAAATGTTTCTGGATGCTGTGATTGGCTATTTGGTAGCCTCTTGTACTCACCCTGGCGGTCTAGTGGGCCGGAAGGGACGCACGCCGCATGGTGCCTTTTCTTCATAGTCACCGGTTTCCTATTTCTGCAATTTATGCACCATGTGTAATTATGTCATCGCGCTTTGGTGCAAAATTCTAACTTTAAATGGGCTTTGGGTTTGAATTCATTGCCCGTTGTTAGGTCTAACTTGCTTAGTATCTGAGTGCGATTTCTGTCTGTTAGAATCCGATTTTGATCCTTGCCTGCCTGACTATTCTGAACTCTGCCAATCCTGACCCCTGCTTGCCTGACTATTCTGAACTCTACAGATATTGACCCCTGCCTGCCTGACTATTCTTTGAACGCTGCCTGTACTGACTCCGGCCTGATGAACCCTGCTTGAACTCCGCATGTACCGACCCCGGCCTGCCTGACTACGCTTTTCGTCTACTCCCTGAATTGTTGCCTTCCGTCCAAAACCTTGGAAACGTACATGCCCCTTTGCTTGTTCACAGAACATCTGCTTTGTTTCTCTCAAGTTAAGACCTGGCGGCATCTGAGTAGCTGAGGACTCCTCCCGAGGCTAAAGGTGGCTGCTACAGGCGGATGATTGAGCCGTGACCGAGAGCTTAGCACTTGTTCTGAACTAACTAGCTGTACATGACACCTCTATGTGGACTGGCAGCCTACAAGAGGCTCTGTTTCTCAGTACACAAATTTTTTATGAAACAAAAACTTCTCCCATCCAGGAATTCAAAAATAAACACTGAGGCCACTGGGAGCAAGATCCAAGGGGTTAGTGAGGAACAGGTTGTTCATGAGCCACTGAGTAGGGATAACTGCATTAGATTATAAAATATCTATAAAGATACAGTATATACAGAGGGACTTTATTGTAGGTATCCCTCAATCAAGCAAAGTTCCTCATGCTCAAAAATGATCTTGCAGTTACTTTTTAAACCTGTGAACAATACATTCTTCCATAGACGGCAGCAGCACCACCAGCACCACCTCTCAATAAGCATGAGACAGACACTGATGTTTGAAGCACTTTTGAACAAATACAAAAAACAAATACAACAAATACAAATGTTGTAACGCTCTGAACATAATGATGGGTCTCCTACTGCTTTTGAGCTTCTGAAATCGTCCCATGAACATTGATATTATAGATATTCTGAGCTCCACCTCTATGGGCATCAAGGGTTTTAAAGGGGTGGTGAACAACTCCTGTAATAGGAAATTACATTAGTCATCAGTGCACGTGACTTCCAGCTATGGGAAATGGCTAGTAATGCTGCTAAGTGTTAGCCCTTGTGTAAAGACAAAAACCAATAAATACTCTCCTAGTGTTGCGGGGAACAGACAGTACTTACATGTAAAGGTTCCATGCTAGTTCTTCTCCATTGTGTCATCAGTTGCTGTGGAGTCAGAGTTAAGTTTTCTTCTGTGTGTTGAAGGCAAGTTTCCGGTGGGTACATTGATACAGTAATCCACATGATTATAGTACAAATGCCTCGTAGTGCAAACCAGTACAATCAGAAGAGGATAAGCCGCAGGTAACTGTATAAATCACAATCCATATACAAACACTACAAGTAGTGAAACCATTTCCAGTGTTTCCCACTCACACACATTCTCCTCACTGTGCCCAGGTAACCAAAGCTTTTTCACATAATTTGTCACACTATTGGGTGAATCAACACACTGATTCATTGGCTTACTGTTTGAGCCAAATCATCTGCTTGTGTGTTTCACAGTGCTTTGTGCAACAGCTGTCAGTGTGTGCCTTCAGCTTTACACGATCCCCTTCATGCCATTGTTATCCAAAAAACCAACTGTTTCCCATGATCAGCTGACAACAACCATTCTGTGGCATCTGGATCCTGTTCATCATCAGGTTCCTTTAGCAGTTCTAACCTTTGCATTAGTTCTAGGTGCAGAGTTGCCCCAGTGAATTAACTCACAGCAACCAAAGAGACTTGTTTTTATTATTATAATTGCACTAGACTGATCAACGCTACCTTCTCAGGGCAGTGACTAGGGTTGCCACCTGGCCAGTGTTTTACCAGCCTAGCCGGTAAAAATGTTGCTTAATCCAAATGTTATTTAAGCACTGCGTATCTTGACAGCGCTATATAAATAAATGATGATGATGATGATGATGAGGGAAAAACCATAAAAATATAGGAAGACTGGTATTTTTTTCAGAAAAGGTGGCAACTCTAGCAGTTACACACGCTAAAATTCGAGGAGATTAGTCGCCCAGCGACAAATCACCTCTTCTTCGTGCAACTAATCTCCCCAAACGGCCTTCCCGCAATCTAGAATGTAAATTGCCAACGGTGTGGCATTTTCCAAAGTCGCCTCATGAGGAAACTTCAGGCAACTTTGGAAAACTGAAGCAATCCGAGTGCCATCCCGGCAGCGATTTATATTGTAGCCAGCGGGAAGGTAGTTCGGGGAGATTAGTCGTCCGAAGATGAAGCGATTTGTCGCTGGGCGACTAATCTCCCGAAATAGCAGCGTGTGCCCTGGCCCTTAATGCTTGCTATGGGTAAATGCACCAATTGCCCCATGTTCACATTTGTCTTAGTAAACAAGCTCAATTAATGCTTCAGACAGGATTATTGAGCGCCCTCATCTGCCCTTATCTCTTGCTTCTCTAGGCCCTAGGTTGGATCCAAGTATTTTATGCGATAAGCATTAAAATTAATTTACTCACCTTCAAAGCCCTTTTTACCATGAATCTGCTCTTGTCACAACCTGCCTCCCACACCCCCTTCTAACTTCCTATTCTAAGTTCCGATGGCACATGTGGACCTTCTACTCAGGGCTGGACTGGGAGTAAAAAGCAGCCTTGGCTAAAAGAATTAAAGCAGCCGACATATAAATATGCAATGTTGGCAGCTAGCTCCCCACCCACAAGTTAAACAAAAAAACATTGGTCGCCAGGGCTCTCCCCTATAAAAGTTAAATGTTCAGTGGAAACTTACCTTTCAAATTTGGCAGGTGGTCTTCTTCCTCCTAGGCGACAGCAGCTTCTTTGTTCTCAGCAGCTTCAGCTCTATTCTGCGACTTTGGATAGCATTCAGTGACCTCCACTTTGGCTCCCATTTGGCTTCGACACCCATTCGACTTTGGCTCCACTTCCCCAGTCCATAAATGCAGCGGCCCACCAGGCATTTGTCTGATTGACCCGATTGCCAGTCCGGGCCTGCTTGTAATATTCTCCGGTGCCACATGTGTGAGGGATTCTATTTTAGGCCTAAAATCTAAGTAGTCACAACCCCCCACACAGCCATAATTTCCCTGTAATTCTGGGGACAAAATGCAGCATTGTGTGTTAAAAAACTTTAGGTGTCGTTAGAGATTAGTCTGGGCAGAAGTGCAAGAGCAGTAAGGGGCACTCTTTGATTGTGGCTCATGGGTAAAAATGGTCGGGATCCCTGCTATAGACAGTTACTAGTTATTGTGTTGTGGGGGGCAGTTTGGGCCTCTGTGTACTTGAAATGCTTGAGCCTATTTTGTCCAGACTTGCAAAAGTGATTATAAATTGTGATGGACGAATAAATTCACCTGGCATGAATTTCCGTGTTTTGCCGCTGGCAAACACATTTGCGAAAAATTTCCAATTCACTATTTTTACATGAAAACGTTCGAATTGCTCGATTTTTTTTGTGAAACCCTTTGAATGGCTCGATTTTAGTGAAAACATTCGAATTGCTAGATTTCTTTTGTGAAAACCTTCAAATTGCTTGATTTTTAAGTGAAAACGTTCAAATTGCTCGAATTTTCTGTGAAAACGTTCGAATTTCACGTTTTTTTCTTGAAACGTTCGAATTTCACGATTTTTTTGTGAACTTTCCAATTTCGTGAATTTTGTGGGGAAATTTGCGAATTTTTCTGCGAAGCGGGACAAATTCGACCATTGCTGATTATAAATGTTTCAAAACTGACACACTCAAGCTCTGATTTACCAGACTTCACATATTGCTTTTGGGCACAGAAATAAACATTATAAAGGCCACTTTCTTAACACCAGACTAAGGATTTTTCATTAAAAAAACATTCTTTCTTTTTGGCAATCTGTGGGGAGCAGCCCAGGAGTGACAGAAGAATGTTTGGTTGGCACAATATTGTGTTTGGCTGCAGCACTGTTTGAAGTTGCCCCTCCAGATTAGATATTGTGAAGGAGTATTGTGTTTGTCATTCTGCTATGTAAAGGAGTGATGTTATGGGGAGTTGTTGTTATATTCTGCAAAATGTCCCACTGTACAAGGATAAATCCATGTATATAGATTGCTAAACACTGAGCACCAGATAAAAAGGACATTGATAAGAAAAAGTCTGTTCTATGAGCAATATACCAAAATACAGTACATAATACAGGTATGGGGCCTGTTATCCAGAATGCTTGGGACCTGGAGTTGTTCTCCATACTTTCAAACTATTACAAATCATTTAAACATTAAATAAACTCATGTAGGCAAGGTTAAATCTCCTAGAAACTGAGCCGTAGTTACTTATACAAACATTCATTTTATTTTGTTTCCACTCATCCTCCCTTCATTTATCATCTACAGACCTCTAGCCTGTTAGCTTGCTTGTTGTTTTCTGTACTTTTTGACTTTTATTTGTCTCTATAACTGTTCTGTTCTGTTCATTAGCTGCAGACTCACTGTGAGAGAAGAAGAAATAAAATAGTTCCAATCTGACTCCCAAAGCAAATCAGCGGCCAATAACAACAGCACAGGAAGGAAACTGCAGTGCCAGCAGGGTGGGCTCCGTCCCATTGCACCAGATGGGCAAGGTCAAGTTGGGTGAGATGGCAAGGTCAAATTAGAGTGCATGGGGTGGCAAACTCAATATAGGGTGAGTGAGGTGTCAAGGTCAGAATAGAAATGTCATTGTGTTGGGATCCACTGGGAATCATCATTCGTTTTATGTATCATTTTGTATTTATTGTTAAATTCACCCATCTCCTCTCCCTCTTTATAAGCTTCCATTGTAGAAATCTACGTAAAGCCACTGTTGAGTCACAAACTAGGTTGCATGTTCAGAATTATGCCGATCGTCACTTCCCAATCAACGTTGACTCTTCAATGCTGGCTCATTCTAATGACTGACATATACTGTACTTGTGGGCGATATTGGGCTTAAATGTTTGGCCCTAGGACCAAGCAATCAGACTACAATGACGGTGATACAGGCAACCTGGTGAGTACTGCATTAACATGCCTGATAGATATCTGCTTGATTTTCACACAAATATTGGTCAGTTAAACCTGATGGCAGATGTAATGAGCCAATTCAGCCACTTCAGACCAAGCCAGCAGCCCATGTATGGCCACCTTAAGTCTATGGTTTCATTAAAAGCTCTTGGTACATAGCCATGTTAGTGGAAAGTCTCACCAGTTTATATGGGGGGGGGGGGTCTGGGTGCACATGCCCCAGACCTACAGTTTAAGGTGGAGGTATGATACCAAGAAGAAAGGAATGACAGGCACTCACAAATTCCACAGGACAAGCAAAAAAGAATTGCAGACATTATTAGGTAAAAATAGACAAAGCCTTATGCATTTTGTGCACTTAATCATACTACAATTAAATGCAGTTCTTTTACTTAGCCTGTCCTGTGGGATCTATGAGAGCCTGCCATTCCTTTTTCCTAGTATCACACCTTTAGTCTATATCAGATTTAGTTTGGAGACAGTAAGGGGCAGATTTACAAAGCTCGAGTGAAGGATTCGAATTAAAAATACTTCGAATTTCGAAGTGTTTTTTTGGCTACTTCGACCATCGAATGGGCTACTTCGACCTTCGACTACTACTTCGACTTCGAATCGAAGGATTCGAACTTAAAATCGTTCGACTATTCGATCATTCGATAATCGAAGTACTGTCTCTTTAAGAAAAACTTCGACCCCCTACTTCGGCAGCTAAAAGCTACCGAAGTCAATGTTAGCCTATGGGGAAGGTCTCCATAGGCTTGCCTGTGATTTTTTGATCGAAGGATATTCGTTCGATCGTTGGATTAAAATCCTTCGAATCGTTCGATTCGAAGGATTTAATCGTTCGAACGAACGAATAATCCTTCGATCGTACGATCGCAGGATTTGCGCTAAATCGTTCGACTTCGATATTCGAAGTCGAACGATTTTAGTTCCTAGTCGAATATCAAGGGTTAATTAACCCTCGATATTTGACCCATAGTAAATCTGCCCCTAAGTGATCGAGTGCAAGGACAACCATTGTCAAATAGCAAAGCACAACCCCTTCTTCACATGCACATGGTCTCTGTGTGTTCTCAATTATTGTCGTGAACCACTGTGCTGAGATGGTCAATAGTATCCAGTCTGTGTTCTACTTAGGTGATCTCTTAAGTGAGCGCTGTGCAATATGTTGGTGCTCTAAAAATTCATGTTAATAATAATCTCTACCATTTATGTGAGGGATCTCTTCACACTGTTGTCACACCAGGGCCGGAACTAGGGGTAGGCATATGAGGCAGCTGCCTAGGGGGCAACACTGTGGGGGCGCTGGGCAGGTGCCTGTTCAGGATTCTTCTGCCTACCCCTAGTCTGGATTCACTCCCCTCTGCAGGTCTCGCCTACCCTCTCTGTCCCTCCCATCTCTGCCCCTCCCTCCCATGCCCCAAACTGCCCCCCCACTTCCCCTTCATTGCACCTATTTTATGGTGCACGTACGCAGGGGGCGGGATTAGCCGACCAGGTTGCCTAGGGAACCCAGTCAGCTTGGCCCGGCCCTGAGTCACACTCAGATCCCATGAAATCAGAGACCAATGCAGATGATTATACTATAACAATTACGGAAAATGGGATGGAGAACAACTTTCTCTTATATATTATTCTCTAAAACAGTAATCCCCCAACCAGTGGCTTGCAAGCAACATGTTGCTTACTGGTGATGGGTGAATTTACCGCCGAATTATGAATAATAAATGTGAATAAATTTGCAAAGTTTTTTTGACACCGGCGACGGAATTGACGCCAGTGATGGAATTGACGCTGGCGACGGAATCGACGCCGGTGACAATTTAGAGATTAACAGACGTCCATTGACTTTAATAATCAGCATTTTGCAAATTTTTCCCCCGTTTTGCGAATTTCACAGGAAATTTGCAAAATTCGTGGTGAAGCAAAACTGGACTCATATGCCAATCACTGTTGCTTACCAACCCCTTGGATGTTGCTCTCAATGGCCTCAAAGCAGGTGCTTATTTTTGAATTGCATGCTTGGAGGCAGGAGCGTAACTACAGAGGAAGCAGACCCTGCGGCTGCAGGGGGGCCCAGGAGGTACAGGGGGCCCCATGAGGCTCTCATTGATGAGCAATTTAAACATATATTGGTAAAACAGGACAAACACTGGATATGTTTGGGGCCCTAAAATTAATTTGCTGTGGGGCCCAGCAACATCTAGTTATGCCACTGCTTGGAGGCAAGTTTTGGAGGCATAAAAACCATGTATACTGCCAAACTTCCTGTAGGCAGCCAGTCCACATAGAGCTAACAAATAGCCAATCACAGCCCTTGTTTGGCACGTCCAGTGACTTTCACTATGCTTGTGTTGCTGCCTGTCTCTTTCTACAATTGACCTCTGCTCTAAACATTTCAAAGGGATACTGTGGCTTTCTCAGGAAACGCAGTGACGGAAACCAACAAATGAATATACTTTGTGTCTGATATCTTTTTAAAAAAAATCTTATACATTTAATAGGGCAGCTGTGATTTCCTTAATTGTAACTTATTATGAATTGTGTCGCTCTAAGGTTACAGACATTAATAAAGCTGGAATGATGCAAGCGGCAAAGGAATTCTCCATGAATGTGTGTGCTCGGCTTTCTCATACTTTAACAAACTGCACATTATTAGGTTGCAATGGGAGATTGAGTATTTAGGGATGAGTTCAGCAAATCTGCATCCAGCTGGCTGGCTTTCCTGTTTACAGTTCAAGACATGGATGTGACTCGATGAGAACTATTCTTGTCTGCCTTACATCCCAGGCTGTGATTCAGCGCTTTGGATATCATTGGTTTTTCTACATGAGAAGATCTCCAGCCCTTGAAAAGTTTACTAAGCCCTGATTAGAAAAGTTCTTCCTTTTTTATATTAAAGGCTCTAAAATATCCCAGAGATAGTCCTGTTTAGAGAGAGAATTTACAAAACCATTATTTTCCCATGTGATCCGAAGACATATTAGTGTATATTGTAGTTATATTTGTCTAAACTGAACTAGGATTAATTATTGGCTCCTGGGAGGCTGATAAAATGTGTATAATGGCTTTTTGTCATGAGACACTAAGGCCTTTACAGTAAATTTAGAATGTGGTATTTTCCTAACATTAACATTTTCTGTCATTGCTTTATAAAATGATATGATTTATCAACAACATTGTGATTTTAAAAAATCTATTTGTTTCAAATAAAGGTCTGTTAGAAACTAAAAATGTGCATTTTGAAACAATTTCAAATGTATGTTTCAATACAATGTTGTAAGAATGGTAACAATATCCTTATTGAATATAATTGTATATCCCATCTCCAGGAAAGCAAACAAGCCCACTCTAGTTTGTCTTACGAGATATGGAGGCAGCTCATTACGTACCTATTATGAATAAAAAAAAATGTTTGATATAGAAGAATATTTCAGGTGTGAGAAGGTAAAGAATATTAAAAATGGTGAGTACTGAAAGTTAATGAAAGTATGGAGGCCTGTTCTGAATTTTGAACTCCAACTGAACCTGCAAAGCCTGCCAGTAGGGAAAGCTGACAGTTTCAAGAGAACAAAAGCACCTACTGTAAAGCAAGGGCACATTCAGGGGCCGGGGAAAAGTCATGCCGTACTACCTGCTTTCAGAAGACTTTAACTTAGTTCTCTAGAAGAGCCTCAACATTCTGTAGATATAAATACTCCACTCCATTCCATGTGAGGGGCAATGGTCAATCGTACAATGTGTCCATTGTTTGCCACAGAATTTAGATGAATGTGATGTTTATGTCAGGGTTCTCCATGTTTCCTCCCAGGGCCGGCCTTAGGCCAATTGGACCAATTGGGCCCAATTGGGCCCCGCACCTCTGGGGGGCCCCGCACCACAGGGCAGCACAGATAATATTTCCCTCAGCACATGATGCTGCCTGGCCTGCCCCCAACTTTGAGAGTCCAGCCCATCCCCAAATCCATAGGTCTAGCCTGCCCCCAACTCTCATAGGCCCAGCTTTCCTCCAACCTTGATAGGCCCTGCCTGCCCCCAATCCAACCAAGCCTGCTCCCAAGCTGAATCGGCCCAGCCCCAAACTAATTGGCCCAGTCCACTCTCCTATTTCCTCCCTCTCTCTCTTACCCTGTGTGCCCCTATTATGTTACCTTGTCTGCCCCTTTCCTTTCTATTTTGTGCCTGTATGCCCTTATTTTCCTAAATACTTGGTGTGTCAGTAGCCAGCAACACTTTGTCTAGGGGCCCCGCCAACATGGTCCCAATTGGGCCCCACATGTGATAGGACCAGCCCTGTTTCCTCCTTATCTAAGAACCATGTGTCAGAATCCTGGAGAAATGAAATATTGGCTTGATTACTGCAATGACTTACACAAAACAAAAATAAGTGAAGAGTCAAAGTAAAAACAATTTTTTCATTTTAGGTTGTTGACTCAAATTGGTAGCACAGACGAAGCTCCTAACCTTAAGAAAACCATTTGTATAAGTATATGCTAGACAAAATCCAATATTAAAAAAGTTAGAGCCTCGATCTGTGATTAGGTAATGTCCTTAAATGTCCTCAAATCAGGTAACAAAAAGAACCTGCTTTGTCCCACCCTTCTAAAAAATAAGGCAAACTGTTTGAGTTTGACCCAAGCAGCATCCTGTAGAGAGGAAAGTAGACTTCCTGCAATGGAAGGACATTGGACATATAGGATATGCATAATGTGTTGGCTCTGTATATAAACAATAATAATATTTAAATGACATTCTTCTGAAAAGTCCTTGATCACACCATGTATAACTTCCAGCATGAGCATGGACACCAGACATTATTCCATGAAGGAATCCTTTAAGATACATTTTATCTATATATTATATGCTTTAGTGGCTAAGCTTTGCCTTCATATTACCAATATTCATTTTGGATGCAGTTTGGCTGAAATATCGATCGATCGATCGCAGGATTAGCGCTAAATCCTTCGACTTCGATATTCGAAGTCGAAGGATTTCAATTCGAGGGTCGAATTTCGAAGTATTTTTAACTTCGAAATTCGACCCTTAGTGAATCTGCCCCAATGTGTGTACTACTTTCCATGTTCAATGCTAATTATTGATACAATTCATATACAAGTAAAATACAAGAACATACATATGTGTTTGGTGCTGCTAAATACAAAGATATTAAGAAACAACTTCAGAGTTGCTTTGCCTATTCGTGGCCATGGAACCACTTGGTGGTCTATAATATGCCTGTATTTTACCATCAGGAGTGTTACATCTGTGGCATAATGTGAACACTTTTGCCACAGCAGAAGTATCTGCTCCGTGGGGAATATGTAGCTTTAACAGCAAGAGACAAACTTCACTTTACCCTTTCTCAAGTTGCAGGCTGAACAAACAAATACACCCAAAAGTGCTACAAGGAAGTAAAGATTCCTCAGCGAGTCTTGTGTGAACTGGACAACCCATTGGCTACTGCTAATGCTACTAATACAGTTCAATTGTAGTATGCAAAAGAGCAGATCCCACAATCTGGGAAAAGCAGAGGTAGAGTTAGATGGTGAAGATGTCTACTGTACAGTACATAAGACCACTGGTTTAAGTGGGACAATGCATTTTAAAGTTATACATGTTAACCTCTGATGTCAGAAGTCAACATTTGTAACATTATAAGCTGCAAGAGGCTAAAGTACTGCTGAACCCCCGAATCCTGGTAAACGGATTTAGGCCAAAAGAATCCAAACCCTCTGAAACTCTAGTAATTGCTTGGGGCAGATTTTTACTGTATAGGGTTCGAATTCAGTTCAGTCAGGCTCTTGGATTTGGTTCAGCCAGGCTCTTGGATTCAGCTAAATCAATCTTAAATAATTTTAAAGTTGTATAGGGTTCAGATTGGGCTTGGCCAGGCTCTTGGATTCAGCCAAATCCTGCTAAAAAAAGGCTCATATTCAACCGAATCCCAAACCAAATCTGGGATTCAGTGTATCCCTATTCTAAATAGTGACAGGGTCTTGAACCTTGATGCTCCACCTGTAAGCACAACACTGTACTGTCATTATTTTTCTTTAATTTAATCTCTGAGACCAAAACCAAGTCAGCATTAAGCTAGCCATAGATGCACAGATCTGTTCCGATTGAGGATTCGTACGATTTTCAGCCGTGTGCGGAGAGTCCCAACATTTTTTGTCCCATGGAGATCGGTCGTTTGGACGATCGGAGAGGTTAAAAGATTTCTGTCGGCTGACGATAATATCTCTGCATGTATTGCCGATCTTACGATATCGCTGTGAGCTTCCCAGTAGAATTTGTTGGGCATACTTTCGCACGATTGCTGTTACATCGGCTGGTTTGTTCTCTTCGCTGCTTTATTTTCTCTGAATGGTTAGTGGCAGGTCGGGAAAGGGCACCGACAGATCGTTTTCTCCGATATTCTGCTTGTCTATGGCCCACTTAAGAATAGATTGCTTTCAGAATATACAATAATGCATCAGGAGAGAAATTGAAGAGAAGGCAAATTACAAGCAAACGTGCAAATACCTATAGGTGCCATTTACAGCTACTGTCTGCGAAATCTACAGGAAATACGGCATTCCAGGAATGTTTACACTTAATACTGCTATACAGTAAGTATTACTTACATTCTCATATAACCAAAACCAATGAGAACAATAGTTTCTCAGTACAAGCCCTACTAGATAAAAAAAAGAAATAACTGCACATTCTGTATGTGACAGGAGCTCAGTGCATGTTGGAATAATAGAATGGAGGGTGGTTTCCTCTTGCTGTAGGTTCTACACGTACCTGTGACCTGACCTACTTGTGTAAAAACAAATGGAACGCAATGGGCTGAGAAGTTTCATGGTGGAATGTAATCAGTGGAGGGCTTCCTCAATATTGACAGTTCATGGTTAATCTTATACAATATGTATAAAATGGGTCTGTAGAACCTCATTATTTTCGTGCGAGTCCAAGAAAAGATTGCTGTTTTTTTTTTTTTGCTGGTTTTTTTTGTTGTTTAAACTTTAAAAGTGCTTAAGTTCCCATGAACATTTTGAAGGCTTGTGAAGATGGTCAGATAAATTAGTAGCAATGTTCTACTGGGAGATGTGACCAAATGCAATTGGTCACATAATAAAAACAATCTTTTTTAGAATTATTATTTTTATAAAACACAGATACAACACAGATAAGGGACCTGTTATCTAGAATGCTGGGATCTTTCCGTAATTTAGATCTTCATACCTTAAGTCTACTAGAAAATCATGTAAACATTAAATAAACTCAATAGGCTGGTTTTGCTTACGAAAAGGAGTAATTATATTTTAGTTTGGACCAAGTACAAGGTACTGTTTTATTAACACAGAGAAAAAGGAAATCGTTTTTCAAAATTTAGAATTTTTGGATAAAATGGAGTCTATGGGAGATATTCTAATGAAAATAAAATTCTGCAGAGGCTACACAGAAGCCATGCTTCCCAAAGTCAGTAAGTCTCTGAAACAATTTTTATAAAATCTGAGCCAAATGCCTTCAAAGCTTTATTTTTTTTCCAATCTAGCATTGGTAGAAACACTGGCTATTGTACATTAAACTGCTTCAAAGAAAAGGAAATCCATGTATCCTACTGACTTTCCCATAAAGCCTCATTCATTTTTTGGATCACAGAATACGGTGTCACAAGTCGGAGAGATGAAAATACGTTTGGTGATCAAAGTGTGTTGAAGAGTGTGTCTAGTGATGTCTGTCTGTAGGAAGTATGGGCCCTAATGCCTTTAAAGAAATTTCATACTTCAGTGATTATCTTCCCATGATTGATCTCAGAAAGGCTCCAACCACTGATACTTCATACAACCAAATCCCCACAAAAGTCATCTGTTAGAGCTTCACTTACCGCATTCAGAACTAAGTGGATCCTCCTTGGCTGCACAAACCCGTGACCAAACCAGATTGCCTTCAGGTGTGATGCATTGAAATGACCACAGAATCTAGATTATGTCTAATTTATATGCATGCATCTTTTAATCACTAAAATATATTATTCAGGCATAAAAAGTGGGGCTAAAGCTTAATTCATTAAAAATGCATGCACGTCTTAGTAGCAAGAAGAAAAAAAATAATAGCTGCTATGAAATTAAATTTCAAAATTCAGTAGGAAGATTGGCATTTCATGGTCTGCCTGGATCATTCATGTAGATCTAAACTGAAATTGCAATTGTATTACCATCTCAACCATTGAGCAGTTTCTGTTTTACCATATACAGGTATGGGACCTGTTATCCAGAATGCTCAGGACCTGAGGTTTTCCGGATAACGGAGCTTTCTGTAATTTGGGTCTTCGTGCCTTAAGTCTACTAGAAATTCATTTAAACATTAAATAAACCCAATAGGCTGGTTTTGCTTCCAATAAAGATTAATTATATCTTAGTTGGGATCAAGTACAAGCTATTGTTTTATTGTTACAGAGAAAAAGGAAATCATTTTTAAAAATTTGGATTATTTGGATAAAATGGAGTCTATGGGAGACAGCCATTCCGTAATTCGGAGCTTTCTGGATATCGGGTTTCCGGATAAGGGATCCTATACCTGTACAGATATTATGATAGTGATGACAATAAAGAGGTACATTCATGGAAGCAGGGGTACTCCAGGGGCTGCTCTTGCCCCTCTCACCCCCCCATGCTTAAAGGGATGCTGTCATGATTTTTATGGTGTAGTTTTTATTTCTAGATTAAATTGTTTACACTGCAAATAATTCACTTACCATATAAAATGGTATTCCTGAACCAACAAATATGTTTTTTTAGTTGTAATATTGGTGTGTAGATAGCCATCTAAGGCTATGAACACACACACGATTTTTTTAAAAAGCCTACCGCTACATAGATACCGCTGGCAGTTTAAGCTAAGGCAATGGCAACTTACGGTATGGATACGGGGTGGTCAGCTTTTTTTAAAAACCGCAGCGTGAACCACGAAGATCGGCACGTGTGTCCATAGCCTTAGGTCATTCTGCCTGATCCTGTGCTTTCAGAAATAGCCAGTACTTCATGATGGAACTGCTTTCAGTCAAGCTATTATTTCTGCTTCTCAATGTAACCGAAGAAGTTGCTGTGGGACTTTTACTACTGAGTGCTTTTTACATACAGTATGTACCAGGGAGGTGTTATCTTGTTACCTTTTCATTGTTCTGCTGATGGGCTGCTGGGTGGGAAAGGGAGGGGATGATATCATTCCAACTTGCAGTACAGCAGTAAAGAGTGACTGAAGTTTAATCAGAGATCACATGACTGGGGGAACCTGGGAAACTGACATGTCTAGCATGTCAGATTTCAAAATGAAATATAAAAAAGTCTGTTTGCTCTTTTGAAAAATGGATTTCAGTGCAGAATTCTGCTATAGCCTTCTGAAAAAAAATGTTCTCCTGTGACAAAATCCCTTTAACTCTTTTGGGTCAGAGCATCTCAAGGGGTTAACATCACTAGTGTAGAGAGATTATTGTTGGTATAGTCAGTTTAGTACATAGAGTAAAGCTGGCCATAGATGTTGAGATTTTTAAAAGATCCGATCATCATCGTTAGACCACGATTATCTCGGAACGACCATCATCTAAAAAGACATCTAAAAAGACCAATATGCCAGGAAAACAAAGGGGAGCTGCCTGCTTGGCCCTGCAAACATAGATAGATTGCACTGGGACCAACAAATATTTTTTAACCTGGCCGATCAATTTCCTGACAGATGTCGGCCGAAAAATCGTAAGATGTTCGATCGTTCTATTCCCACTGGTCGGGCTTCTCTAAAATCAGTCGTTGGGCAAGAGAGATCTTTGCGTCTATGGGGACTTTAAAGCCGTTGTAGCCATATTCTATTCATCATTTCAGGCACACGTGAGTTATTAAGAGGTTGTCTATAGACTTTAAGTACAACAGTCCCCAGCATAAGAATGGGGGCCAACGGGGGCTGTCACATAAGGGGTCTGCACACCCCCACAGGCTCCCTGTCCCAGCCATAACCCACCTCCACCCCCTTCATCACAGTGGTTCTCAGCCTCCCCCCCCAGGCTGACATAACAACTAGACATAACTTATTTCAAATTTCACTAAAGAATTTACAAACAATTTTGAAGTTGACAGCAAATATTACTGTCTCTGTTGCCCACAAGGAACCAGCAATGACACAAAAGTTGGAATGCAATGCTCTGACTTAGAAGGACAAGAGGAAATGGACTCACATTTCAGTGCAGAAGAAGAGGAGATTGGCACTTTAGATTATGGGAAGAACTGCCAGAAACTATTTCCTTGCACGGGGTGGGAATTGTAAACAGATAACTCAACCATGTCAAGATTTGCAAGTGTGCATACTGTATGTACCTTGGGGACAGTGCTGCCTATTTAAAGAGACATTCCGTATTTGCTTTGTAGGCTTACTTTATCAATATTAGGCAGTAGTTGATCCACCATGTTGTTCTGGCTCTCTTTCAGTCAGTTCATGGTAGTACCAGTGTGATAGAAAGTGGTCCTCTTTACTACTTTCATTGTTTAGACACAAGTAGTGATGGGCGAATCTCTCCCGTTTTGCTTCGCCAAAATGTTAGTGAATTTCCCGCAAAATTCACGAAACGGCGAAAAATTAATGAAAAATCGTGAATCGAAATTCGGATGTTTTCACGAAAAATCGAGCAATTCAGAAGTTTTCACGAAAAAATTGAGCATTTCAAATGTTTTCACGAAAAAATCGTGAAAATCCTTATATTGCCGCAGGCGAATTTTCACCGGCGAATTTTCGCTAGAGATTCGCAAATTTATTTGCCTGCGGCGAAACACGGGAATTCGCCGCAAATTCGTGCCTGACGAATTTATTCGCCCATCACTAGACACAAGAAATAAGAGCAGTTCCCCCTACTAATTTCCTCATCCTGAGACTCCATCAAGGAAAGTAATCAATGAATTGTGTGACACTAAGCTGATGAAAGGCCAGATGAACTGAAATGCTGTTGCTACTCAGTATCCTTCAGTATCCTTTAAATAAAATAATCACTGATGAATTTAGAGGGATCCTGTCACAGGAAGATATCAGTGAAGGGAAGGCATCCGTTAATAGTGCTGCTGCAGCAGAATTCTGCACTGAAATCCATTTTTTAAAACAGATTTTTTTTTATACTAATTTTGATATACTAATTTTGATATACTAATTTTGAAATCCGACATGGGGCTAGACATGTTGTCAGTGTCCCAGGTGCCCCCAGTCATGTGACTTTTGTTTTGACAAACTTCAGTCACTCTTTACTGCTGTGATGCAAGTTGAAGTGCCTGGTACTTATAAAATATACTTCATGGTTCAGAAATAAAATGTTTATATAGTAGTGTGAATTATTTGTAATGTAACCAATCTAATTTAAAAATAAAAATGGCACCATTTTGGCAAAATTCGCGAAACGGCGAAAAAACGGCCAGCGTCTAGTTTTTCACTGGTGAAAATGCGCCGGCGTTCAAAAAAATGGATTTATTTGCCGGCGACGAATCGCGGTAATGCGCCGCAGTATAGCTTTCCTTTAAGTAAATCCACAGCTACATTTAAAAGATTTGCCTTACCAGTGACTTCAAGCAATGTCGTTATATTATTATATTATGTGCCAATTCAGCTTTTGCAAGTTTTCTTATACCGCAGTGTACCAGCAAGGGGTTTAATATCAATAATATAGTCCCAATAATAGGAGAGTTCTTTTACTAGAAGTCTGTTCAGATTCAGACTTTAGGGGGCTTAGGGCAGAGACACACGTGGAAATTCTGGGAAATTTATTCACCCAGCGACATGATTTAAATATACCACTGCTTAACTACATGGGAGACCATTAGTGACTCAACCATTATCACTAATCCCTTGTCCTTGAGGTTAATATACTACCTGACCGTTGCACTTTGATTTTGACAGGGAAAACTAAGAGCCACATTTATTAAGATGTATGTTTAGTTTTACTTTGAAAAAATTTCCATTTACTGTAAAATGAAACATATTTATAAAAGCTACAGCATTTGTACTAACACCAAGTTTCTTCTGTGAAATAAATTCCATATGTACAGGTATGGGACCTGTTATCCAGAATGCTCAGGACCTGGGGTTTTCAGGATTAGGAATCTTTCCGTAATTTGGATCTCTATACTAGAAAATCATAAAAACATTAAATAAACCCAATAGGCTGGTTTTGCTCCCAATAAGGATAACATATATTTTAGTTGGGATCAAGTACAAGCTTCTGTTTTATTATTACTGAGAAAAAGGAAATCATTTTTAAAAATTTTGATTATTTGAAAATTATTATGGGAGATGGCCATTCCATAATTTGGAGCTTCCTGGATAACGAGTTTCCAGATAATTGATCCCATACCTGTACAAGTTTTTTATAAAAAGTACAAAGGCCAGAGGTCGATCAAAATATCATGATTCAATGAACTTGGTGAAGTCCAATCAAGTGTCTAAAAAACATCAAAAGTCACAAAACCAAGCCAGTTTATTCCCAATTTTACTAATCTCTCGCAACATTACCACTACCAGAAAAAGCAGGTTGACTGAGGCAAGAGTGGAAAACTTCTTAATGATGCTTGTATACAGAACAAATGCAATGGTTATAACTAGAGCTGAGTAACCAGTCTATGACTCGAAATGCAGAATCCATGTTCTAAGTCAGTGGTCAAGTGGAAAAACCCAAAGTCACTTGTCACGTGGCTGCTGACTAAACATCCCTCAGTATATTCTGCTTTTAGAGCAGCTAAACGCAGAATCCAGTCTAGTGCTCGATCATATACTCCCTTATCTTAATCTTATCTTAACTTGGCCTTTTCACTAGGGTCTCAAAATCCAGGCTTAGAATTACATTATCCATCCTCATCAAGGTGTTCCAAGAAAAATATGGCAATCCATCCCCTCAATTATATACCCCAGGGTCAACAGTAATATTAGTAGGCCAATCGAAGTACAGACTCTGCAGAGAAACACCATCCTTATAGGTAGGTTCCATAGTTTGTAGTCATGGATAACAACTACATCTCTACAGGTCATTTTGGTATATTTTCTTTAATATCCTATATAACAGTGATCAGCAACCAGCAGTGCATGAACAACATGTTGCTCAGCAACCGCTTAGATGTTGCTCCCAATGGCCTCAAAGCAGGTGCCTATTTTTAAATTTAGTTTCATAAAAACCAGATGTACTGCCAATCAGTGCCAGAACTAGGGGTAGACAGAAGAGGTAAGTGCCTAGGGCATAAAGGTGAAGAGAAAGCCAGACACGTACGTCTTTCATCCTCTTACCCCTTGTCTGGGTCCTCTTCTGCACGCTTAACAAACGTGTGCGCTCTCTGGTGCCTCCTTCTGCCCTCAGCGTGTGCAAGGGAGTGCATGTATGTGTGATATCAGCACGCGACTAAGGTGGCTCGGCTCGGCTCTGCTGCCAATAGACTGCGCATTGACTGCTAGTTCACATAGGGGATACCAAATAGCCAATCACAGCCCTTATTTTGTATTCCCATTGCTTGTTTTGCTCCCCAACTCTTTCTACATTTGAATGTGGCTCACTGGTTAAAAAGGTTGGGAACCCCTGTTACTTAGGTGCACATTTACCTAGGGTCGAATATCGAGGGTTAATTAGCCCTCGATATTCGACCGTCGAAGGATTTTGCGCTATTCCTACGATCGAACGATCGAAGAAATAAAAATCCATCGATCGAAGGATATTCCTTCGATCAGGAAATTGTTAGGAAGCCTATGGGGACCTTCCCCATAGGTTAACATTGGCCTCGGTAGGTTTTAGGTGGCGAACTAGGGGGTCGAAGAAATTTTTAAAGAGACAGTACTTCGACTATCAAATGGTCGAATAGTCGAACGATTTTTAGTTCGAATTGTTCGATTAGAAGTCGAAGGTCGAAGTAGCCCATTCGATGGTCGAAGTAGCCATATTCGACCATTCGAAATTCGAACTTTTTTTCCTCTATTCCTTCACTCGTACTAAGTAAATGGGCCCCATAGTGTTGGCCATTTCGGTTTACCTTGAATAGAGGACACATATTTAGCTTCAGTGTGATGTAGGTAGGTTTTTTTTTTGTTTTTTTTAAACATAGCAAATACCATCTCCCCATACCACCCACTACTGGAAGTAACAAGCAAACAAGCTGTATAACTGAACATTTTATGGATAAAATAATAATTGTCACCTCAGACTGGTTAGACCTCCATGAACTAAGGCAAGGGCTTGGAAAAAGCTGTCTGTGCTACTTCATGAACATTAACTTGCAAATTTACCCAGTGTGACTCATTCACAAATTATTTGCTGGAGTTTCACAACGTGCTACTTATCCATAAAGCTTCCATTCAGCATTTCACTGCGATAAGTTTACTATGGCGCCATTCCAACACCGCTTCATGTCATTACAACAACTAAGAACATATGAGCATGGAAATGATATGTGGGTTAGGTAATAAATAGGGAATGGGCTATAATTCTGACCTCATTCTAGATGCAATTCCCAACCTCACCCAGTCTCATGAAGAAAACATGGACGTGTATAAATATAACCATAAATCTCTGCCTACTGCTAGGTACAACCTTGAATGTGTAGACTAGACAGCGCTGATATGTGTATATTGTCCATTTAATAGGACATACACATGAACCACTACATTGGGGTTGTGACTGGTATTGTTCAACTATTAATATACTGTAAATGAGTGTGGTGGGAAGAAAGTGATACATTTTGAATGATGTAGAGAGTGATGATGTAGATTGATTTAAATAAGAGAATGGAATATACATAGGGGAGGACTGAAGAGAAAGACGAATAATAAAAAGTAACAGTAACAATAAATTTGTAGCCTTACAGAGCATTTGATTTTTAGATGGGGGTCAGCGATCCCCATTTGAGAGCTGGAAAGAGTTAGAAGAAGCAAATAATTAAAAAACTATAAAAAAAAAAACAATTAAGTCCAATTGAAAATGTACCTAAAGGTGAACCATCCCTTTAATCATGCGGCTGTCCTCCTTTCCTACCATTTCAAAAATCAGCATTTCTGTCCTGCTTTATGGCTAAGATTCCAGTAAACATTATAACAAAGAATTCTGTCCCATAGCAGGTCATGTAAACTCATTGCAAGCAAAAGCCTTGCCCTGCTTTATGGCTGAGCAGCTTGTTGTATTTATAATACTGAAGTTAATGAGTGATCAACACCTTGTTTACATCAATAGGACCTTTAGGGAAATGGCAACTAAGGTGTTTTTACTGAGAAGTAGCAATCAAAACTCGAGGGATGTACTCGCTATTACAGAATTATAAGGCTTCAGCTGCCAAAGCCTTTGGAGCTTCAAATTGTTAAGATGCTGAGAAATGAAATCTAGAAATGGAAGAAATAGGGCCAACAATTAGTTGCCTCTTGGGCTATGATATTGGGCATGTTCTATACGTAGAGTCTCGATCTTGTATTGTCTGTCTCTGTACATAGACCAAAATGTGCCACTGCCAAATCAGTCTAGAGGGGCCAAATTGGAGCCTTAAATTGTCTTTGTGGCCCTTCCTATGGTAAGCAGACCAAAACCTCTTATAGTGCAGTGACCCTCATGCATCTCTCATATACCCTCATGATTTCCAGCATTTCCCGCCTACCCCACTTCTCTCTTCCCACATCCTGGAGAATTGTTCTGCTCATATGGCATGTTCTTGAAAAGGAAAAATGTGACACTGGAGGACAGTGTCGGACTGGGGTGTCTGGGGCACACTGGGGCTGTTGACTTGGGGCATCCCTCACCAGTTATGAGCTTCACCTACTCTAAACACGACCCCCACCACATGCTACACACCAAGTACCTTATACTTCCTCCATGCAGCCGCAATTGGGGGGCTGGATGAGTGCTGGTGCCCTCATTTCTCAGCAAAGGGAGTAGGTCTAGGGCCATAGGACCCATAAGGGTCAGGGAACACTGGTTGTTTTTCCTGTGTTCCACCAGCCCAGTCCAGGAACCTGCAAGTGTGGATTAAACTGGGTCTTCCTAAAAAGAATGATAAAGCTGCTGGTCATGGAAAGTGGCACAGCAACCCTTTGTTATATTTATTCAGGGCTTTTCTTGTCCTTCAACTAAATGGCCTCATTTAGAGAGACATTTAGGCTAACAAATCCCTGTGTTTAATAGAAAACATCCAGTCATGTCATGTATACTGGAAGATTTCCAAGTGTATTAGGGAATGATAAGACGGTAAGTGCCGTAGGGCAGGGACGTTTTGTCTCTATACTGATTTACATATTCTAATTCTGATTGTGCTGTCAGTACTGAAGGCATGCACCCAACACTGGCATCCAATGAATAAATATGAAGTTGCATACCAATCAGTACATTCATTTTATGGAATGTGGATCCTTTGAGCACACTGGTTTGGCATGCCCAATGACTTCAAGCATTCGGGTTTATGAGAAACCAGTTAAATGTTAACATTACAACGGATAAAAAAGCAGCATTCCGGAACTATAAATGTAAATGTGACAAAACACTGCCTCTTTAATCTTCAAAGAACAGTCGTGTTTTTAATGAAATGCAATACAGAACTGACTTAATTACATCACACCTTTGCATCACCCAATCTGTGAACCAAATGTTAATCCTGTCATCTCGTCCAAACTCATTTCATTAACGTCCATATTCGCAGCTTTGCAAATGTTCTGTGATCTTGCACAGATACCCCCGGCACATTCTGTTCTGCACTGACAGCTGCATAATCTGGTAGAGAGATAGTGTGATGCTGCTAATTATTTGGCAAGGGCCCCGCAGCCCCCTCTGACAGATCCACCAATACAATACTGCCAATGATATGTTTGTGAGGATGAAATATCTCATTTACTTTTCTATTTTCCAGTGTTATTGTTTGCCTTTCACAACAGGGTTGGCTGTAAGGAAGGGTAGAGATGGCAGTTACCTTGGCCCCCCAATATTAGGTGGGGAGGAATTTAGATAAAAGTGCTCCGCTTTTACTTATTCTCCTGGTCATGACAGAGGGAAGAAATAGCTAGTGTAGGGGGAGCTGCTCTTAGCAACTTTAGCTTTTAGGGCAGAGACACGCGCTCAGATTCGGGAAGATTAGTCGCCCAGCGACAAACCTCCTCTTCTTCGGGGCGACTATTCTCCCTGAACTGCCTCCCACCAGCTAGAATGTAAATCGCTGCTGGGATGGCAATCGGTGCGATTCATTTTACAAAGTCGCCCGAAGTTGCCTCACGAGGAAACCGGGCGACTTCAGAAAACTAAGCGCTCAGAGTGCCTCCCGCCGGCTAGAATCTAAATCGCCGACGGGAGGCAGTTTGGGGAGATTAGTCGCCCCGAAGAAGAGGTGATTTATCGCCAAGAGACTTAGGGGCCCATTTACTTAGTTCGAGTGAAGGAATAGAGGAAAAATAGTTCGAATTTCGAATGGTCGAATATGGCTACTTCGACCATCGAATGGGCTACTTCGACCTTCGACTACGACCTTCGACTTCGATTCGAACTAAAAATCGTTCAACTATTCGACCATTCGATAGTCGAAGTACTGTCTCTTTAAAAATTTCTTCGACCCCCTAGTTCGCCACCTACAACCTACCGAAGCCAATGTTAGCCTATGGGGAAGGTCCCTATAGGATTCCTAACAATTTCCTGATTGAAGGAATATCCTTCGATCGATGGATTAAAATCCTTCGAATCGTTCGATTCGAAGGATTTAATCGTTCGATCTAACGATTATTCCTTCGATCGTTCGATCGTAGGAATATCGCAAAATCCTTCGACTTCGATATTCGAAGTCAAAGGATTTTACTTTGACGGTCGAATTTCGAGGGTTAATTAACCCTCGATATTCGACCCTAGGTAAATGTGCCCCTTAATCTCCCCGAATCTGAGCGTGTGTCTCTGCCCTTCCCTTAAAGTTACAAATAAGAACTAATTGTTGCCCCTACAGAAATGCCAATTTCTTTAATGACAGAAACACCCCAGAAATAAAACAGGTTATATAATTTTGGGTAACAGTTCTTAGATATTATCAATATAAATCAGGCATGTCTAGGGTTGCCACCTTTCTTCTTTAAAAACGATGGCCCCTTCAATATGGGTGGGGGGCAAGAGGGAGCAAATGGAGCAAAATTTGGTGAGTTGGGTAGAGGCAGAAAAGAATTAAGCAAGAAATGGGGATTGGAGTTGGTCTGGAGAACATTAGATAGTTACAAATTTACAAGCAAATACAATGGTGGTAAGTAATATTGGCCTAGACCCTGGCTGGTATTTTACTGGCTAGACCAGTGATATATTGACTGGGTGACAGACCCTATGCACCACCAGTGAATAGTGATTTCGGAGAAGCCTCTAACTTTCATAAATTTACCCCAAAATGTGTTCCCCAGTGTAACGGTGATGGCAGAGAGCAGATACATTAATAACACTTTATTAATAATACACATTAATATCTGCAAATGTGTGTGGCTTCATTTTCATTGCCACTTCCCAAAGTCTCAATTTTCTTCAATTTACAAGGTACTAATACAATAATTAATACAAAAGATGATGAGGGAGTTTGCATTGTTCTACCAACATTAGGACACAAGTCTCAACATGCATTAATTATAATAGGTTAGCAGCTTAAACTTGCCATATGCTCTTGAAGGCCCATGGGAACCAGAATCACTGAGTTTACTAACAACTCAGTGTTTAATATTATATTTTATTGTTCTTCTTGATGAAGCTATCATCTCACTGGTAGACCCTTGTGTTGTCACATCCCAATTCTCAGTCCAGACCTGCTCATGTTATCACATCCCAGAGTTGTTCTTCAAGTTCCTTACAACAAAGCCATCACAGTTCCAACAGTACTCTTTTTAGGCTCCTTAGAGATAAGGGAGAAGCTCAGTGTTGGACTGGGACAACCAGGGGCCCACCAAAAAACCTTGGACCAGGGGCCCACTCTCAGTACTATTATTCTTAATCTTCTTACTCAACCTCTATTCTCCTAGTCTCTTTTCTTTACATACTATAATCTATTATTCCATCTATTTTGCCTCTTTGTTCCCAATGAAATGGTGACTGGCCATGAAATAGGCCAAATGTTAAGCCGCATGAGGGCCACTGACACCTGGGCCAACCGGGAGTTTTCCTGGTATCCCGCTAGGCCAGTCCGACACTGGAGAAGCCTCTAACTTTCATAAATTTACCCCACAATGTGCCGTTACCCAGTGTAACAGTGATGGCAGAGAGCAGATACATTAATAACACTTTATTAATAATACACATTAATATCTGTAAATGTGTGTGGTTTCACTTTCAATGCCACTTCCCAATGTCTCAATTTTCTTCAATTTACAAGGTACTAATACAATAATTAATACAAAAGATGATGAGGGAGTTGGCATTGTTGTTCAAACATTAGGACACAAGTCTCAACATGCATTAATTATAATAGGTTAGCAGCTTAAACTTGCCATATGCTCTTGAAGGCCCATGGGAACCAGAATCCCTGAGTTTACTAACAACTCAATGTTTAATATTACATATTTATTGTGCAAAGTGGGTTTGTTGTAGTTTAATCCTTGAGCAACAATGTTTACTGAACCGCTGAAAATCTTACAGTGACTTTTTGTGATTCCTCAATGAAATCCAGATTTACTAAGCTCGAGTGAAGGATTCGAATGAAAAAAAATTCTAATTTCGAAGTATTTTTTTGGGTACTTCGACCATCGAATGGGTCAAATTCGATCGAATCGAATGATTGAAATGATTCAAAGTAAAAATCGTTTGACTATTCGACCATTCGATAGTCGGAGTACTGTCTCTTTAAAAAATACTTCGACTACATACTTCGCCACTTTAAACCGACCAAGGTTCAATGTTAGCCTATGGGAACCTTCCCCAGCACTTTTCTACGTTTTTTATGATCGAATAAAAATCCTTCGATTGATCGATTAAAATCCTTCGAATTGTTTGATTCAAAGGATTTTATCGTTCGATCAAACGATTTTTATTCGATCGTTCGATCTAAGTATTTGTGCTAAAATCCTTCAAATTCGATATTCGAATTCGAAGGATTTTACTTCGAGGGTCGAATTCAAGGGTTTATTTAACCCTCGAAATTCGACCGTTGATAAATCTGCGCCCTAATGGTCTTTGCAGTGTTGTGATAACCAATAAAATTTCAAGGCAACTTCATATTCCACTTAAAGACATCCAATTAAAATCCTTCAAAAACATATTCCTTTTGAGAGAGAAGATAAAATTCTGAAGAAAAAATTTTTTATTTTCATTTGCAAATGTTGCATATTATTCCATTAAACTGAATATGCCAGGTCTGAGCAATTTGAGCCAAATAACTATAACCTTATTATAATAATATTGTTTGAGTGACAATGATTGTTTTCAATAAATTTAGATATCCAGATTAAGGAAAGATCCCTTTGCAAAACAACCTATGCAGATATATTTATCTTAATACTTTTATGTTCTGCAAAGACAAGAAACATCCCTTTTTTATGAGTCTTACCAAAACAGTCATACACAGTGGAACTGCATGTTCCTTAGCTCCTTAGAACATTCTTTGCAACATAAGGCCAATTTTGTATTTATTTTTTTAATTATCTGTATTAATTACTAATCAGCCGTATATGGTGATATTTCTACTCTACGTGTACTGTATATTGTGAGTGGGTCCCTAAGCTCAGTAAGTGACAGCAGCACAGAGCATGTGCAGTGAATCAGCAGAAAAGAAGATGGGGAGCTACTGGGGCATCTTTGGAGACACAGATCTTTACTGCTAAAGGGCTGTGGTTGCCTTGGGCTGGTACAGAAGCACAAAACATAATGTACAACATTTCTATCCTGTATTTTCTATCCTGTATTTTCTATCCTGTATTTTCTATCCTGTATTTTCTAACCTGTATTTCTGTATTAATATATTGATAATGGGTTGAGTGCAGAGGACTCTTGTATTTGTCTATATGTATTTTGTGGTCACAGGCTCATTGCACCACCGTTTAATGTCTTGAAAAAATTAGTGGTGAGCACAATTTTCACTTGTTTGAGATGTGACAACATCTCTAAGTCTGATCATTTAAAGACTCTGATAATTTACCACTAGTATCTCATAACTTCATGGAGAAGAACATGGTTGTGTTATTCTACAACTCACCACAATGAAAACATAAGGATTTATAGCTGATTTTGTCCTATACAGCCCCAGGAGGTATGTCTGAACTGAAATGAAGATAAGTTCAACACAGCAGTGCTCTATCAAAGCGGTAACAAAGCTTCAAGGAGAAGAATGATGAACTAATGTTGGAATGTTTAAGTCTAATGGAACATGGTGTTCCAGCACTGAGAAGTGAAAATTTGATTGAGTTTGAGAGATTGTGGACTCTTGCAACTGTGATGGCTTTGCTGTAAGGAACAACTATTGGGATGTAACAACATCATCAGAAGAAACAAGAAGAACATAGAGGTCTAAGAGAGTGATGTCAAATCATCAAATTACAATCTTCAGGCCTTCAGCAGAGCTGGTGACATAAATATGTGAGCACAGCTCCTTAAATCAGATGGCACATTCATTACCATCCACATGACTATGATTTCTATTAAATGATTTCCTTTGTGACTCTTACAATCTAATTTAATTATGCTTAATGCTAGCTTGCCTAAGCTGCAGGAAATAGCAAATTGCTTCAAGATGAATCTTAGGATAAAGGTCTAATTAACCTGCACGAACACGTTTCAATGTACTAGAAAACTCTGTAGAATAAAAGTAATTTGACTGTATTAAGTCTTGTTTCCAATAACTACAATAATGGTTTATTTAACATCCCTAAATAATAGAATAGGGATACAGCGACCGTTCCCATTGCAACTCACTGCCTGAGAGTGAACTGAGTTTGATAAAGATACACCTCAGCTAATTTAGCCACATGGGAACAGAACCCCAACATAGTAATCAGATTTCTTCCCATTTCAGTTAAGGCCTTTAGAGTCTAATCACATCTAATTATTTCTTTAATGTGTCCACAAAATAAACAAATGCCACCTACAGATGCAAGAAATTCCATAACTATGTTGTTATGGTATCTCTTATCTGGAAACCTATTATCTAGAAAGCTCTGTTTATGGAGAGGACATCTCCATTTCCAGCCAATAATTTTTTTTTTTTTAAACTAAATGGCAGAGGTCCCTTGAACCATTTGTAGATGATTTTAGCCTTCATGATTTTTGGGGGTTTTTTTCGGTAATTTTTCGGTGGAAACTCAATCAATTATGGGGTTATTTACTAAACCCCGAATGCAAAATTCACGAAAAATTCTTGTTTTTTTTATAAAATCGGACTTTTAAAAAAATGTATTAAACCCCGAGGCTGGAAAACTCAGAATCTGAAATTTCAGACCTGTTGAGGTTGGATATCAGTCAACAGGAGAAGTCCCAATGATTTTTTGATCTGCGCTAGGTCTCGTACCAAACCCCGAAGTTTTGGGAGGTTTCGGTCGAAACCTCCGCAAAAATTGTGAAAATCTGAGTTTTTACCGCAAAGCAAATTTTCTGGGAAAATGTAATAAACATTCGAGCTGTGACTTTATTTGAGGTAGAAAAGAACCTCACAAACTCAACAGATTATAAATAACCCCCTAAATATTTCTGACCCATTAATCAGAAAACCCTCTATACATGTATTTAAATTTGTAAATAACCCATTCCTTTGCTTGTTCTTGGTTACTCTCTTCTTTTCTTGCAATGTACCTCAACCTTTCCATATAGAACCTCAGCATAATTCTAGACAAGAAAAGGTTTTATACACAGACGCCATACGTGAGATAGAAATGACTAATGCAAGCACATGGCAAGATCAATACACCTGTCCAGAAACACACTGATGGGGCAAGTAATCAGCCCAGAATATATGACTCAAGCTTTACATTTGGAACCAATTTCTTTCCAGCTGTTGTTGACCCACAGCTCCCCAGTCCCCCAGTCAGTCATAAGCTGATGTCGGAAGCTATGGAGGAACAACATCTGGAGAGCCTCAGATTGGAGAACCCTGATTTACATCATTAGCTCATTCCAGGATTACAATTACATTTCCAAATGTCATGGGTATGCAGTTTGCAACCCCTCAGTTAAGGGCAAGTAAAAGAGTCAGTGACTACATCATACCTTCAGCTGTTTGGGGATATTATTAATTCCTGGCTTCGTAACGGGACCGAAAGATTTAACATTGCAACACTCTTCTACACAGTCTTTTCACAGTCTTTTCAGATAGTTCAAAGAATTATGTTATGATTTGGTGCAGTTTTTATTTCTAAAGTACACTTTTTTACATTACAAATAATTCACTCTAACATATAAATTTTTATTAACACTGACTCTGTACTTTTATAAAGCGCCAGCACTCCACAATGGAACTGCTTTCAGATAAGCTATTGTTTCTCCAGCTTATTATAACTGAAGGAGTCCCAGTCGGACTTGGATTTTTACTATTGAGTGTTATTCTTATATCTACCAGGGAGCTGTTATCTTGTTACCTTCCCATTATTCTGCTGGTGGGCTACTGGGGGGATAAGGGAGGGTGTAGATATCACTCCAACTTGCAGTGTAGCAGTAAAGACTAAAGCGTGAGTGAACAGGGCCGGATTTACAAAGCAGGCGACCCTACCCGCTGCCGTTCGTTACCCCCTGTCCCCTCCCTTTTATTTGTTTTTATTGGGACTGGAGCAATTTGGATTGGCGCATGGGAGATTTAATAAACGATCATATCTCCTGCGCATTCCCAGTGTTTCTGAACGTGGGTGTGGTTGTGCAGCATGCCGCCCCCTAAAATCCTGCCACCCTAGGCCCGGGCCTTTCCACAAACCTGGGCCTATGAGTGAAGTTCATCAGAGAACATGTCATATGACTGAGGGCACCTGGTAAACTAAAAACATCTCTAGCCAGATTTCAAAATTAAATATAAAAAAAATATTATTATATTTTTATATTATTGTTATTATTATTATTATTATTATTATTATTAAAAAACTGATTTCAGTGCAGACTTCTACTGGAGCAGTGGTATTAACTGATGCGTTTTGGGGGAAAAAAACATGTTTTCCCCATGATAGAAACTGCTATGCTACCAGACTATATTATTTTTATTTATTTATTTATCATTTATTTATATACGGCCGACATGTTACGCAGTGCTTTACATTGAGCGTCAGTCATGGCTACAAGAAGCAAAGCAAGAAAAATCTGTGGTTTAAATTATAAAGGAAAAAAATGTACATAAGCTGGATATGAATTAAAATGTTCTTTTTTTTACTCTTACTAGTCCTTTAATAAAAGTTCTGTTTGAATGCTAACCCTGTGATAGCACTGATTTAATTACACCATTACCTAAGAACATATATCGGTGAGAATGTGGAACGACATGAAACCTCAGCAGCAGCAGCAGCAGCATAATGAGCAATTGAAATGAGCTGCTACTGACATTGGCTACTTTCCTGCCAAGCTCAGTGCAAAAGAAAAGGCCGTACTGTATTTGTTCTATTTAAGGTTGTCTTTTAGATCTGCTGCGAGCAGCCTGGTGTCAGGCAGAGGAAAGCACAGATCCTTGTGTAACTCCTGCTCACGGAAGTGATAACTGAGCCTCATTCTGTGGGAACAAACCCTCCAGTGCTCGCTGTTCATGCAGTACAGAAGATTCTTACAAATAATACACAGAAGGGAGTATTTACAAAGGTGGCCACACTGTGTATCCCTGCCCAGATGGCATCACAGGGTGCTCTGAACTCCTGTAAACAAGCCCTAAGATAGAAGACTGAACAGTTCTTTTTGTGATGTATAATGATCCAAGTATCATGTCTACATCAGATCATTGATATTGAATACAGGGGGCCAGGGGTCCTTTTCAAGGCTTCTACTTAGAGAAGCTCAGACGCCTGTCAGAATCAGATTTCCAGAACTAAATTGAACATGTGAAGAACATTCACAGGCACCACATGGGGATTAAATGTAAGTTTTTTAAGGTTAGAGTGAGAATGCAGTCCGCGCGAAACGCGTTAACGATCAGGCAATATATCTGTTTTAACTGTACATGGATGGGATCCATTATCCAGAAACCCATTATCCAGAAAGTTCCAAATTACGGAATGGCTGTCTCCCATAGACTCCATTTATTTCCTCTATAATAATGAAACAGTACCTTGTTCTTAATCCAAACTAAGATATATTTAATCTTTATTGGATGTAAAATCATTTTATTGGGTTTAAACCAGGAGAAAGAAATAGGAAGGCGGAAGTAGGGCAAAATGCAAAGCAATAATGGCGCCTAACGCCTCATAATATGCTAATGAGCAAGTCATGATGTCACGGTGCATGTCAGGGCACATGTGCGGCAACACTTGATGTCTAGGTAGACACGTGTATAAGCACAGGCATCTGCAGGACCTGGTACACACCCGCTGGGTGGCACAAACGAAGGCAAGAGAATGCACTGGTCAAGAATTCCTTTTATTTTGAGTATATCCACTTGTGGAGGCACATTATTTGTTAATAAATACATCTGCACTATTATATGATGTTCATATATTCATGATTATGAACATTGTATGAGTACTTGAAGACACCATGGACTCAGCATAAACTTGCCTGATGTTTTTTATTTTTAAACTTTGGTAAGTAGGCATTTTTACAACTGGGCCGGCTGAACTATCATCCTTTGTCTAACTTACCTGAAGGGTCCTCAGCAAATGCCACTTTTCTAAACAAGTTTTACAACATTCCCTACAGAGATTTGTTTTGTACCAGAGAGGCCAGCAGAGTGGACCAGTGAAGAGCAGCTGCAATGAGGAACAGCTCATCTCAATTGAAGATTCCACAGCAGTATGAGCGCTGGATGAACTTTGTTTGTACTGAAGTACTTGGAGAAGCTGCTCCATCCCAACAGAGGCCAGCCCTGGTTTCCTCCAACAAGCCAAAAACATACAAGCAGATGATCTGGTTTGTTGGTAAAGAAGAGACTGTAAAGCACCATTGGCACATGGACTTTGTAAATTATTAAGTGATCCCCATAAAGTGCTGGGTATTATCTTGTAGCTATATAAATATAATATAATAATAATTATTATTAATATTATTATAAAAGTAGAGGAAATAAAATTCAGTTTACAAATGCCATGAACTCTAACGCCTGGTATGAAAAAAAAAAGAAAAATGGGGTGAGTTATGATGTCCCTCTTTCAACCCAGTCTAGGAAGAAGGTTTCAGTAAAGCCTCAATCAGTGCCAGGACTAGACCCAAAATATAATTAAATATTACTTCAACCTACAAAAAATTCTCGCACCCAAGACATGCCTTTTTGGTATCATCATAGATGATATTGGTTTAGACTCGACAACGCGTATTCTATTTAGAACCTTGTTATTTTATGTCATGAAATCTGTTCTTTTTCATTGGATGGCCCACTCCTCTCCAACACTCACCAGTTGGCTCAATCTAATCAGATTGCATCTGATACAATTTACTTATATGGCAAGAGGGTGCCCGCATAAATATGATAAGGTTTGGGGTGAGTGGGTGGAAGCTATAAACTAATACCATTTTGTTGCTCCCCTGAGATTAAGAAGGGAAACTGAACCCTCCGCCCCAAGCTCCAGAAACTAGATGACATTATGGGGCAGATGTATGAAGGGTCGAATATCGAGGGTTAATTAACCCTCGATATTCGACTAGGAACTAAAACCGTTCGACTTCGAATATCGAAGTCGAACGATTTAGCGCAAATCCTGCGATCAAACGATCGAAGGATTATTCCTTCGATCGAACGATTAAATCCAACGATCGAAGGAATATCCTTCGATCAAAAAATCTCAGGCAAGCCTATGGGGACCTTCCCCATAGGCTAACATTGACTTCGGTAGCTTTTAGCTGCCGAAGTAGGGGGTCGAAGTTTTTCTTAAAGAGACAGTACTTCGACTATCGAATGGTCGAATAGTCGAACGATTTTTAGTTCGAATCGTTCGATTCGAAGTCGAAGTAGTAGTCGAAGGTCGAAGTAGCCCATTCGATGGTCGAAGTAGCCCAAAAAACACTTCGAAATTCAAAGTTTTTTTAATTCGAATCCTTCACTCGAGCTTCATGAATCGGCCCCTATGTGTAGACTGCTAGTAGGTGTTGAAAATAAGAATGCAATAAGTTGTTGAACCAATGTTGTCTTGTTTAATGTTGTTTTTATGTTATTAATGCAGAAATAAAAACCTTTTAAAAAAAATATTACTTTACATTGCAAAAAAATACTATGTCCCTTTCCCTTGATTTCAATGTTGTGTCCATGCCGGCAAGATCACCAGATTGAGTGAGTTCTGCTGCGGTATGACATGATTGGGCATTTGGTAGCCATATCCAGCATTACACAACAATTGCATTTCACCTACTTATCTTTATAGCCTACAAAAGTACAGGGAATACACAAACAAAGCAATAAAACAAAAATCCTGTCCACCCAGACATTAAAACATACAGTTTTCCCAGTCTGCTCTGTACCCAACTAACAGGTTTACCAGGATCAAATGATCTATTTGGTGTCACCACTGTACTCACTAAGCAAGATTTGACAAACCTTTGTTTGTACAGTGCCCTCCCTTAACCATCAAATGAAAGTGGCCTAACATATCTAGCCAATAGTAGTGCATGTTACCCACCCTCAAGCTCATTCTTTCCTAATAATGAACAATATTCCAATGATACTGGTATGATTGGTACTAAAATATCTCAGTTTGAAGCATGCATTGACACCATTAATGGAATTCTGGTTATCACAGATCATCAGTCTACTTTCTAATTGCTAGTGTCTGGTTGCTAGTGTCAGTAGTCATACAGTCAGTCTATTATTTGTTTGCTGTGGTCGGTAGTTTTACAGTCAGTCTCCTTTCTGGTTAGTAGCTGTATAGTCAGTCCAATTCTTGGTTGCTAGGTTCAGTAAGCTTTACAGTCTCCTTTCTGGTTGCCAGGGTCAGTAGCCTTACAGACATTTTTCTTTTTGTTTGCTATGATCAGTACCTGTGCCATCAGTTTACTTTATGTTTGCTAGGGTCATCAGTCTTTTTGGCTGCCAGGGTCAGTAGTCATACAGTCAGTCTATTTTGTGGTTGGTAGGGTCAGTACCAATATAGTCAGTCTACTAGGTTGCTAGGGTCAATAGACTTACAGTCGGTTTGCTTTCTGGATGTTAGGTTCAGTAGCTTTACATTCAGTCTTCTTTCTGGTCACTAGGGTCATTAGCCTTACAGTCAGTCCTTTCTGGATGCTAGGGTCAGTAGTTATACTGTCTCCTTTCTGGATGCTAGGGTCAGTAGTTATACTGTCTCCTTTCTGGATGCTAGGGTCAGTAGCTGTACAGACAGTCTACTATTTGGTTGCTAGGGTCAGTAGCTTTACAGTCAGTTTCCATTCTGTTCAGTAGATCTTACAGTCAGTCTCCTTTCTGGTTTCTAGGATCAGTAGCTGTACAGTCAGTCTATTGTTTGGTTGCTAGGGTCAGTAGCTGTACAGTCAGTCTACTTTTTGGTTGTTAGGGTCTGTAGCTTTACAGCCAATCTCCTTTCTGGTTGCTAGGGTCAGTAGCTGTTACAGTCACTCTACTTCCTAGCAGCATATCGTGGCACAATCGCAGCTTGAAAATGTATTCATGTAATGTAATACATATGCTCCTTAATGTTGCCTGTAGTATTGGTCTTCTAACCAGGAAGAGAAACAGCACCGTGTTAATAATTGCTTTGTTTGAATTAATGATTGTTTTAATTACACATGACAAGTGACCAATGTTTCAGAACAGGTCAGAAAATCCAAAATGCGCCAACGGATTGTGGCTTTTCCAAAGTCAGCTAACTGCAATTAGGAAGATTACAAAGAAGTGAGCTTTAATCATGCCGAGAAGCTTTAAAGGAAATATTAAATAGAATTCCAAGGGGTAATGAGCTGATAATGCCAAAACAAACTGAAGAGCAATGTGCAGCCCATAGCAGCTCCACTTTATTATGCCTAATGTGCGGCCCTAGCTCAGGGCTGGATGTACTTTGTACCTATGCGTATGGCACATTTTACCAGCCATGACCTTTATGTGCATTCTTGCATTACCTGTAATCAATGGCGAACATCCTAGGAATAGTCATGCCATGGGAAATACTCCCAATTATTGTCTTTTATTTATATAACATATTTACACAGTGCTACCAATATTCTCATCAGTTGCGTAACTGGTGTGCACAGGGGCCCCCTGCAAAAAAATGTCTTTGGAGGGGCCATGCACGACAATCCCTACCCGCCACACCAGAAGCCTTTTCCCTGCCCACTGCCAGATCTCTACCCCCATGCCGGCCCATTCTGATGCATTGTTGTGTCCTCCCTTCCCAATGTCCCTGCTTAAAGGTAAGTGAGAAGATGGGGAGGGATGTTTTAGAACTATAGAGGAATTGAACCCCACGGTCCAGGCCCCCTCCCCCACACCCGCAGGGTCTGCTTCTTCCATAGTTATGCTACTGATTCTCACTCTCATCAGTCCCTGCTCCAGTGAGCTTACAATCAAATGTCACTATCACATTTACACACACACACACACACACACTAGTGTCCATTTTTTCAAATGCCAGTTAACCTGTCTGTTTATGGCGTGTAAAATCCAGGCCAACACAGGGAGAACATACAACGCCTTGCAGATAATGCCCGTTTGGGAACAATAACGGGTTCGATATTATTCTAAAGTAATTTAATCTAATCTAATAACAGGTTTGATCTAAAGGCATTGGGCAGAAGGCATACTTGAGAGTTCCCACAGAGGCACATACTCATGAATGACTCTGGGTAAATGTAAACAGAGCAAGAACAAAGTATCTGACAAACATTATGATGTTTTTTTAGCCCTTGGTTCCTGGTCTTCTTTCATTGTGTGTCATTGTACAGGACCAACTTGTTCTTTTAATAAATGGGTGCTTCATAGTTACATTGAAGTACAAGTGTTGCCCATGTGAATAATGGCAATGGAATTATCTACTAAACCAGTAATAACCAATCACCAATAACCAATACCCAAACCAAGGGTAGCTAAACCCTTAAGGTGGCCATAGACGTAACAATTACGTTCTTTCTTGGAAAAGATCTTTCCAAGAAAGATCGTTCATTTCAATACACACGTGTAGAGCTGAATCATCACATATACAAATAGAAACAATAGAATTCTACCTGTATCTGATGATTCAGCACTAACAATGGCCGATGTTTGGGTAACTTCAAAGGCACCCAATCAAAATTTCCGTCCAGCCCAATCAACGATACAACCAATATCCAAGTCTTCTGCCGACATCGATCGACTCTTTTTCCACCGCACACGCACCGAATATTATACGAAATTTTGTTTTGTATTATATTATCTGTGCGTCTATGGCCACCTTTAGTAATAACAGGATCATCTTCCAGTGTCCTCTCTCCCACCTCCCAACCATGCCTGTCATTGCACACACATACAGGGGGTGGAAGGCAGCGGATGGGCTTGTTTCCATCCAGAAAATGAATAAGTGCAGCATAATTGCAGATGTAAGGATGGGTTGAGCCTGATGCATGCAATTGCACTTCGACATGAACTGGATGTGGATTACCTGGTGCTCTGCATAAAAATCAAGTAAACTATTGTCTAATGATCCAGGTCACTGTGCAAACAACGGAACCAGGGGCAATAAGCAGAGTTGTGTATAATTCCCAACAGGAGACAGGATGGACACAGTCAAGCCATATGCAACTATGTGGACATGCAATGAGTGACCTCCATGTGTAATAAAAGGCACTATTATTTTTTATTATTTTTTTTGCCCAGGAACAGCAACCTATTGCAACCAAAAATATTTTTCCTTTTAAACAGGTGACCTGTAAATGCTACCTGCTAATTAATTATGGGTTACTGATTCTGTGTAAACTTAGTGCCTTTTGTTACACAGGCCCAAATGTCTGCAGCTATTTTTGTGCACAATGTCTGCACCTGTGGTTACAACTCCTAAATAAGCCCTTATATTTTATGAATAAGTGACTGTCTTGGAGCCTGACAGTACATTAGCCTAAAGATACAGCGAAGAGATACAAACATTGCCAAACAACTTAAAGGGTACATTAAATAAACAATTCTGAATGCTGTGAAATGCGTTGAGTCAACTTGTATTTCAGGTTTAGTGATCTGTTAATGTCCCACTATTGCAGCAATCAAGAATAACTGCAAAATACCCTTCTAATTAAAGTGTTCAGCTCTGCCAACATTTCTCTCTCTATATATTTACATTCCTTATTATCTGGTGCCTTTGTAGTGCTTCTCTACTCAAAGATAATTTGTAAGCGTTTTGGCACGGGGCCCCTTTTCCTTGTGTATCCAGATGAAAAAAGTCTTTACTGCAGCGAGTATCTTGTGCTCTGTAAATACTGTAACTGATAATTATAGCTGAAACATGGAACTGGAGGAATCACTACTGAGACATAAAAACCTTTCCGGAAGAGAATTAGCTCTGCATGCCTTGACTTACAGTACATAGTGTAAATGATTCCCAGCTGTAAAACATCTGGCTCCCATCAAACCTGATGTAATTAGAGAGCTCTATTCATTGAAGGGAAAAGCCTGGAAACCCAAGAAATGGAGAGATACAATAATGGTGTCGTGGATAGTTTTGCGTCATACGTTTTACCCGGTCAGTCTTTCCTTGACCTTCTTCCATGAAAGAATGTTTTAAGGAATATTGTCCTCGGGAAATAGGTGTTACTGCCATGATCGCTTTAGGCAGTATCTGGGGGAGAAAGGGGAAGTTCTTATTTGGTGAGCCTACCAGTAGAAGGCTTTCCATCAGACAACTTATAATTATATAGCGGTTCAGCTCTATTTTTGGGGACACTAAGCTTCCTTAAGTCTTAAATATTCTATGCATTTTCAAAACAGGGGGGTTGTGGGAGCACTCTAAAGGCTTTAAAGTATATATATATAAGTATAATAAATACTATTGGATATGAACCCAAATAGGGGTTATTTTGTTACAAAGTTATGATCATAAAATTGATAAGCCACTATACCACGTCAAGGTAAACCCCGAATGGCGGTCCCTAACTTTGTAACAAAATAACCCCTGTTTTGGGTACATATGCATTAGCATTTATTATACTTATATATATATATACTTTAAAGCCTTTAGAGTGCTCCCACAACCCCCCTTTTTTGATATTGTATATTTAGCCGGAAGCTGTGGTGTAGCACCCCATACCCCCCCTTTAAACTAGTGGTGATCCTATGCTTTTAAAATTGGGCGTTTGTTTTGGGAATATCTCTCCTTTAAAAGCCTGATTGCTGGCTGGGGAGGATTTAGCCCTCAGTGAAAAAACATTGATTAAAGGTAATGCTAGAATGCACATAAAAAATAAAACAAGTTAGGGACCGCCATTCGGGGTTTACCTTGACGTGGTATGGTGGCTTATCAATTTTATGATCATAACTTTGTAACAAAATAACCCCTGTTTTGGGTACATAAGAATTAGCATTTATTATACTTATATATATACTTTAAAGCCTTTAGAGTGCTCCCACAACCCCGCTGTTTTGATATTCTATGCATTTTCCCAAATATCTTTATGAGAACCGTTACACATATATAGGATGCTTTGACCACAGAGGCCTTAGCCATCAATCAAACTCTGAGCAAAATAATAATCTGTCTCTTCAAACAACATGAATCTGATAACATAAAGTGCAAAATGTATCAGCTGTTGTCATTGTTAAAATGTAAGTGACAAAATCTCGATTCAAAATCTGCTGCTTCTGTCTGCACCCAAGCCAAGCCAATGCCAAACGCCAGCGACTTTTCTCCAGCATTGCCACATTCAGTAACAGGCGCAGGCGCCAATTCGCTAGCAAATGGGGCCTACTCTAGCGTTCATTCGCACTCTATCGACAGGCGACTTTTCGATTTGTTGAACGATCGTTACTTCGCAAATTCACTAAAGTGCGTATTTTACTGAACGTTACCTCTTTCGCCAGAGTTGACTTTGCCACCTCAGACCAGGCGAAGTGCTATAAAGAAAACTAGATCTTTCTTTATCTTCTGTCACTTACATCATACACATACTGTGTGCTGAAAATGCATTACAGTTCAAAAAAAACTTTTCCTTTTTTTAAGTGGGATTGGCTGCAAAAGTCCTAACTTCGACTTATTTTGGGTAACCGGTTTTATTAACCCTCTTGTCTTTATTAAGGTTCCCTGGACATTTGTAATAAAAAGTGGTAACTTCAAGCATTTGCACCAACATTTATAATAAAGACCTCCATACAAGTTTATATTTCCCACCCTTTGCAACATGACCTAAGCGCAAGATCACTAGCGAATTTTTGGTAGGCACAAATGAATGCTAGCGCATTTTTGATATGAAATTCTCGCATAGCCGAAGTAACACTTCTGAAAAGTCGCCGAGTTCAACGCCTGGGACGAAACTTCACATTTTAGTGAATTAGCGTATTCGTAGTGCATTTGCACTTGGCGAAGTGGTGCGAGGGGTGCGAAGCTGACGCTGGCGGAAATTCGCCTTTTAGTGAATCTGCCCCAATGTATTCAGGTGCAGGCACAATGAGCATCAGGGCAGCAGCGGAGAAGCAGATTCTCAAACTGTGGAGAAACACAGGGGTATATTTATCAAAGAGTGAAGTTAATAGGGAAGGTCCGCCACTAGAGTGAAATTCCGCCACTCTCCATTCATTTCTATGGGATTTTTATAGGCGTATTTATCAAAGGGTGAACTTTCAACCATTGATAAATACGCCTTTCAAAATCCCATAGAAATGAATTGAGAGCTGTGGAATTTCACTCTAGTGGCGGAACTTCACTCTTTGATAAATTTACCCCACAGCATCTGTCCCTAGTAGGAAAAGGCACGTGAATAAGGCGCAATGTTGGGGGGCACTAGTCACGTACTTCTATATTACTACCCCTACTCCAGGCGGTCATCACCTGGCTTATGGCCCTATTTACCATACCCCAAATTACTGTATGCCAGTATGACAAGCTTTGAGACAATGCCTACTGGGGCAAGGTTAAAACTGTAGCCCTATACCATGTATTGAGCTTTTAATACAGGTATGGGTCCCTCATCTCTGTAATAATAAAACAGTAGCTTATACTTGTAACTAAGCTGCTTGGATCCATATTGGTGCCAACAATCCTATCGTGTTTAGCAGACTTAAGGGATGGTCATCTAAATGACAGAAAGAGCCCTTATTCTGAAAATCCCAGGTCCCAGGCATTCTGGATAATAGATCCAATACCTGTATCTCTATTGAGCATAAGAAATGAAAAAATGAAGAGCAGCAATATGTCTGGCGTTGGCCTAATAACAAATAAATGTCCCACACCCCGAAGACAGAACATGATTGTTAGCATTGCCCTTTCTTTATCTTCTATTGTGTGTAAAATGCTGTGCAATTTCTGCCCACTATTCATACAAGCAAATAATATTCCCATCACACAAACGCATTCCTGTTTTGAAAATAATAAACCTTTTCTTTCACCACATATACACACTCTGACCGGTGTTTCTGGCTTATCAACCATAAAAATCTATGTTGGAAGACAACATTTTCACAAGGCTAAGCAAGCTGTAATTCTATATCTAGTGCTCACCAGTTTATAAGAAATATCATGGTTTCCAAATGTTCAGAGATCATCTCCTGATACCTCTTTGCTAGTTCTTCCCAATCTGTTGAAAATTCTATTCCTGATAGCAAAATATGGTAGGCTTTTTAATTATGATGACGGACTTTTCGAATAATTAGGGAAAATGTAAAAAGTAACATTATTTGGAGAAAATGGGGTGCATCAAAAGTTTGCAAATATTCATGCCCTTGTTTTTTGCCCACGCAGGTTCAAATAGTGGAAAGAAAAACATGTTAGGCCAGGGGTCCCCAATCATATCTACCCATGAGCCAGATTCAAATGTAAAAATAGTTGGGAACTTTGGGAAGCAATACAAGCATACAAATAGTCCCTGGTGGTGTCATATAATAGCTGTGATTGGTTATATTGCCACAAATCTGGGCCTGCTCCCCAAGGACTTCATTGGAGCTCCTTATGGGCAAGTTTGGGAACCTCAAACCTTTAAACTACACAAATGGTTAGCATTGGAACCTTCTCTGCACTTAATGAAGATAAACATTTGTGTTTGTGCACTAAAACCACCATTGCAATTGCTTTAAATCAATGTTAAACAAGCGGAATGTTTGCAGGTTTTTTTCCCTGTGTCCCTATGTTCCACTGAATAAACCACCAGGAATCCGTGAGTGCAGGGTCTCTAAGGTCAGCCATAAAAAGCAACAGCTGCCATTGAAGCAGTAGGATAGTATTAACCACGGCAACTCACAGGTCATATGGAAACATCCCTTATTTTATGGCATAATTGCAATTAGAGATAAGTGAATACTTTCTTTGTATCTGTCTCCTTCTGAATACCTTATAACTTTGTATGCTCCATAAGCTTTATCCAAGTACCTTTAGGTCTGTACCTTTGATGGGCCTCTAAATAATTCATCAGTGGATGCAATCCATTTAGCCCTTACATAGAGAGTCTTCAGAATTCCCATTTTATTCTAGGATTATGTAAACTGTAATTATTCTTCCATTGGTTAATATAATCTTAACTAGGGATGCACCGAATCCAGGATTCGGTTCGGGATTCGGCCTTTTTCAGCAAGATTCAGATTCGGGCGAATCCTTGTGCCTGGCCAAACCAAATCAAAATCCTAATTTGCATATGTAAATTAGGGACGGTAGGGAATTCATGTTATTTTTTGTCACAAAAGATGAATTTTTTCCACTTTTTCCTTTCTTTTCCTTCGGTTCGGATTCGGTTCGGTATTCGGCCGAATCTTTCTCCAAGGATTTGGGGATTCGGCCGAATCCCAAATAGTGGATTCGGTGCATCCTTAATCTTAACATCAAAATAATTGATCCGTAGTGATTATGCTGTGGATGACTATGTATTCCACTAATCGCATATTCAGAATGGAAAGAAGATTACAGTATCTAAATATTTGCTAACAGCTAGAAGTTCCTTACCCTGCATATTTTGTTTTAGGAATAGAAAATCTCAAGCATGGGAACAGCACAACATATGGATATAAACAAACTAACTACATTCCTCTACACTGACAGTTACTCTGCAAACATAAGGCCCTACCTACAGTTATAATATGCTGTAAAGTTTTTTCTGCTTTAGTATAACACACTGGGTCTTATTTACTGTGGGGAGCGACCACCATAATCTGCAACAATCTAACCATAGCCCCTCCTTGCTATGGTTAAAAAAAAAAAAGCAGTGCTTACTTAGAGGGGTCCAGCATGGACACAGAGGACCCCTGTAAACAGCAAATACAAGTAAAAAATAGTGTGCAAATTTACACTAAACCAATACTTATTAACTTTTTGACTGTACAGAAAGAAAGCAGATCTGTTGCTTTGTAATAGCCTCCAGGGGCAGCTGGAGCTGTTTAAAAACATGTATAGGTATAGTAGGGAGAGATGGTGCCTATAGTAACAGTGGTATAATAGTCTCTGGGAAGGGAGTGTGACTGTGGGATAGCAGGTATAGTAGGGAGAGATGGTGCCTATAGTAACAGTGGATAATAGTCTCTGGGAAGGGAGTGTGACTGTGGGATAGCAGGTATAGTAGGGAGAGATGGTGCCTATAGTAACAGTGGTATAATAGTCTCTGGGAAGGGAGTGTGACTGTGGGATAGCAGGTATAGTAGGGAGAGATGGTGCCTATAGTAACAGTGGATAATAGTCTCTGGGAAGGGAGTGTGACTGTGGGATAGCAGGTATAGTAGGGAGAGATGGTGCCTATAGTAACAGTGGGATAATAGTCTCTGGGAAGGGAGTGTGACTGGGGGATAGCAGGTATAGTAGGGAGAGATGGTGCCTATAGTAACAGTGGGGATAATAGTCTCTGGGAAGGGAGTGTGACTGTGGGATAGCAGGTTATAGTAGGGAGAGATGGTGGCCTATAGTAACAGTGGGGATAATAGTCTCTGGGAAGGGAGTGTGACTGTGGGATAGCAGGTATAGTAGGGAGAGATGGTGCCTATAGTAACAGTGGGATAATAGTCTCTGGGAAGGGAGTGTGACTGTGGGATAGCAGGTATAGTAGGGAGAGATGGTGCCTATAGTAACAGTGGGATAATAGTCTCTGGGAAGGGAGTGTGACTGTGGGATAGCAGGTATAGTAGGGAGAGATGTGCCTATAGTAACAGTGGGATAATAGTCTCTGGGAAGGGAGTGTGACTGGGGGATAGCAGGTATAGTAGGGAGAGATGGTGCCTATAGTAACAGTGGGAATAATAGTCTCTGGGAAGGGAGTGTGACTGTGGGATAGCAGGTATAGTAGGGAGAGCTGGTGCCTATAGTAACAGTGGGATAATAGTCTCTGGGAAGGGAGTGTGACTGTGTGATAGCAGGTATAGTAGGGAGAGATGGTGCCTATAGTAACAGTGGATAATAGTCTCTGGGAAGGGAGTGTGACTGTGGGATAGCAACATATGGATATAAACAAACTAACTACATTCCTCTACACTGACAGTTACTCTGCAAACATAAGGCCCTACCTACAGTTATAATATGCTGTAAAGTTTTTTCTGCTTTAGTATAACACACTGGGTCTTATTTACTGTGGGGAGCGACCACCATAATCTGCAACAATCTAACCATAGCCCCTCCTTGCTATGGTTAAAAAAAAAAAGCAGTGCTTACTTAGAGGGGTCCAGCATGGACACAGAGGACCCCTGTAAACAGCAAATACAAGTAAAAAATAGTGTGCAGATTTACACTAAACCAATACTTATTAACTTTTTGACTGTACAGAAAGAAAGCAGATCTGTTGCTTTGTAATAGCCTCCAGGGGCAGCTGGAGCTGTTTAAAAACATGTATAGGTATAGTAGGGAGAGATGGTGCCTATAGTAACAGTGGTATAATAGTCTCTGGGAAGGGAGTGTGACTGTGGGATAGCAGGTATAGTAGGGAGAGATGGTGCCTATAGTAACAGTGTGATAATAGTCTCTGGGAAGGGAGTGTGACTGTGGGATAGCAGGTATAGTAGGGAGAGATGGTGCCTATAGTAACAGTGGTATAATAGTCTCTGGGAAGGGAGTGTGACTGTGGGATAGCAGGTATAGTAGGGAGAGATGGTGCCTATAGTAACAGTGGTATAATAGTCTCTGGGAAGGGAGTGTGACTGTGGGATAGCAGGTATAGTAGGGAGAGATGGTGCCTATAGTAACAGTGGATAATAGTCTCTGGGAAGGGAGTGTGACTGTGGGATAGCAGATATAGTAGGGAGAGATGGTGCCTATAGTAACAGTGGATAATAGTCTCTGGGAAGGGAGTGTGACTGTGGGATAGCAGGTATAGTAGGGAGAGATGGTGCCTATAGTAACAGTGGGATAATAGTCTCTGGGAAGGGAGTGTGACTGTGGGATAGCAGGTATAGTAGGGAGAGATGGTGCCTATAGTAACAGTGGGATAATAGTCTCTGGGAAGGGAGTGTGACTGGGGGATAGCAGGTATAGTAGGGAGAAATGGTGCCTATAGTAACAGTGGGGATAATAGTCTCTGGGAAGGGAGTGTGACTGTGGAATAGCAGGTATAGTAGGGAGAGATGGTGCCTATAGTAACAGTGGATAATAGTCTCTGGGAAGGGAGTGTGACTGTGGGATAGCAGGTATAGTAGGGAGAGATGGTGCCTATAGTAACAGTGGGGATAATAGTCTCTGGGAAGGGAGTGTGACTGTGGGATAGCAGGTATAGTAGGGAGAGATGGTGCCTATAGTAACAGTGGATAATAGTCTCTGGGAAGGGAGTGTGACTGTGGGATAGCAGGTATAGTAGGGAGAGATGGTGCCTATAGTAACAGTGGGGATAATAGTCTCTGGAAGGGAGTGTGACTGTGGGATAGCAGGTATAGTAGGGAGAGATGGTGCCTATAGTAACAGTGGATAATAGTCTCTGGGAAGGGAGTGTGACTGTGGGATAGCAGGTATAGTAGGGAGAGATGGTGCCTATAGTAACAGTGGATAATAGTCTCTGGGAAGGGAGTGTGACTGTGGGATAGCAGATATAGTAGGGAGAGATGGTGCCTATAGTAACAGTGGATAATAGTCTCTGGGAAGGGAGTGTGACTGTGGGATAGCAGGTATAGTAGGGAGAGATGGTGCCTATAGTAACAGTGGGGATAATAGTCTCTGGGAAGGGAGTGTGACTGTGGGATAGCAGGTATAGTAGGGAGAGATGGTGCCTATAGTAACAGTGGGATAATAGTCTCTGGGAAGGGAGTGTGACTGTGGGATAGCAGGTATAGTAGGGAGAGATGGTGCCTATAGTAACAGTGGATAATAGTCTCTGGGAAGGGAGTGTGACTGTGGGATAGCAGGTATAGTAGGGAGAGATGGTGCCTATAGTAACAGTGGGATAATAGTCTCTGGAAAGGGAGTGTGGCTGTGGGATAGCAGGTATAGTAGGGAGAGATGTTGTCTATAGTAACAGTGACGATAAAATGGGAAGATATAATAGAAACAGATGGTGACTAATTTCTACTTATGCAAACCTGTAAGGGAATACAATCTATTTTGATCACCGAGTTCTCATTTAAATTATGTCACACTGGGTTTCTTGGTTTCTGGAACCTCTGAGACTTTTGTATCTATTGCTACACTCATGTAGAATACTGTAAGACATGTTAGGTTTGTACTGAAATACTCTGAAACATGCAATAGTATGATAAAAGTCATTACAGTGATGTCATTGCAATTTTTAATGCAAATCAGTATCCTGTTACATTTTTAAATGACTTGTAATGTTAAATGAGGTTATATGCAAAAAACAGAAATCATTGTTGATTTTTCCTGCAGATAAACATCCTGCCTAATAAATTTCTTTCACATGTTGAGCCAGAGGCTTTTGGTGCTCGGCAAAGCAAGTATCTCTCTGTAGTCTGAAAGAATAGTTTCAGGCATTGGGACAGACAAGCCTCCGGCATTTATTAATTATCTTAATATTGTACAGCACAAGAACTCAAGCAATGCCACCGTATATTAAATCTCAAAAACCGAGGGAGGTTCTGAGCTTCTATGGAAGCCAAACTAGCAACTGTAGGGACATACAATTTAATAGTCTAAAAAGCTAAGGTCAATACACTAAGGTCAATACACTAAGGTCAATACACTAAGGTCAATAGAAATTGCCTACGAACACAATCCATTTACTGATTGATGTTTCAAATATCTTTAAGGGGGAAACTCTTTCTGATGGGACCCCAAGGAGGAATAATATAAATTAAGAAAGTTCATGGTAAATACTACAGCAAACTTCTAGAATGACTGTTTTCTCAAAGGCTTTTTACCTTAGTCTATTATTACATTTCTTTAGTGTTGTAGAAAAGCAATATAAGGGCAGAGACAGACGAGAAGATTTGGGGAGATTTAGTCGCCCACGACAAATCGTCTCTTCTTCGGGTGACTCACCTCCCCGAACTGCCTCCCCACCGGCTAGAATCTAAATTGCCGGCGGGACGGCACTCGGAACACTTTGTTTTCCGTAATCGCCCGAAAATTTCCCCGTGAGATATTCCAGTCCAGGGAAGCCTACAAGAGCAATTTATTGATAAAACTGTTGGTCCCCTTTATATCTCTAGACAGATTTGCAATATTTTTGGTTGACTATCCTTAAAAAGTGAAAAAGAGGCTCCCCTGAATCCAATAAATAATGAGATTGCAAATCATAAACATTTTATTATGATAGTTATTGGATATTGGATTTAAGAGTGTACATTTGCCTCTCATTTTCTCTTTTTTAAGATTTTGCCTACTTTATTTTATTTACTTACTTTATTTATGAAAGAAAGCAGTCTATCCACTGATGCAATATGGCCATTCATGTAACTGCTTATGCATTTATGCCATATACCGGAAATATGCTACAGGTATGGGACATGTTATCCAGAATGCTTGGGACCTGGCATTTTCTAGATAATGGATTTTTTCATAATTTGGATCTTCATACCTTAAGTCTTCTAAAAAATCATGTAAACATTAAATAAACCCAATAGGCTAGTTTTACTTCTAATAAGGATTAATTATATCTTAGTTTGGATCAAGTGCAAGCTACCAGTGTCGGACTGGCCCACCGGGATACCTGGAAAAGTCCCGGTGGGCCACGGTGTCAGTGGGCCCTTATGCTGCTAGACATGTGGCCTATTTAATGGCCATTCCCTATTTCTATGAGAACAAAGAGGCTAAATAGATGGAATAATAGATTAAACTGTGTAAAGAAAAGAGACTGGGCGAATAGAGGTTGAGTGAGGAGAGGAATAAGATTAATTGGTGGGCCCCTAGTCAAAGGTTTTTGGGTGAGCCCTGGTGTCCCAGTCCGACACTGCAAGCTACTGTTTTATTATTAAAGAGAAAAAGGAAATAATTTTTAATCATTTGTATTATTCAGATAAAATGGAGTCTATGGGAAAAGGCCTTTCCTTCTGGATAATGGGTTTCTGGGTAACAGACCCCATACATGTACAGGGACATTGGGGGTCACCTCTACATCATGACCTGCAAGCTGAGACACTTGTTTGTGAACACTGCTGGCTGTTACGCAGGAAATATGAATAGAAACTCTGCATTATGGGTAAAAAATATAGGAATGTGTCGAAATTGAGCTTTGTACACTGCTGTTGGGGTTGTAAATGACCCTTGTAGAATAATTTTAAGAGGTTTATCCAAGCACTAGTCAGTGTGCAATCACAATTTAGAACCCCTTTTAATATGCTAGCAGGGTCTGAAACTCCTAATGTTTTAAGATAATGTTTAAGAGTCTTAATCTTCCTCAGAACAAAAACATTCTCTTCAAAATTCAGGCCTCAGTTTCTACAACAAGCTACCTTGCTCTTACAGCTCAAACGACAGTTGGGAAATACACATGTTGTGTTGTTTTATCCGAGCCAGAAGTTTCCTTGTGAGGCACCTTCAGAAAAAAGAAGCAAGGCATTGGTTTTCCCACTGGCGTTTCACCTTATTACTGATTTTTGGGAGATTTGTAGCTCAGATATATATCGTGGGTAACAAATCTCTCCATGTGCCATGCCCCTAAAGGTGTTTCCACTAGTTTTGTTACTACACATTATGTAATTCAAAGACTATACCACATGAGTTACAAGTCACTGAGCTATTTGTGGCGGGATACAAGTAACTTCCACTGGGACAAACTTTGCCTTCAAAGCACAATGAAACCTATTAGTAGGCAGCAACAAGCATGTAATGGTTCTTCTAGTCCGTATCTCTAGCTTCAGGGCTGCAATACAGCAGACAAACTAGGTCAGATCCTATTGCTTTCTCCGTTCCAGTTTGAATTTATCTATGTTCCTATTTCCGCACATTAACACAATGACAGCTAGTCAATATGGAACTCACCACAGGACTTGCTAATTACAGAAGACTCAATCTTAAAAAGCATTGACACATTGTCAGTAGGTTAAGCTAATTATTAAATGGGTCACTGTAGAACGCATCTACACACCACAACAGAAACCTTTTACAAATACCCACTCCTGGATGTCTGCCCTTGCCACAAGGGAAAGTACACAGGTTTGCAGGGGAGAAGCGAGTCAAACTGCCCAAACTGGTGTCTCCATCTGATTCCCTTAGACAGCAATGAGGGCAAATTTGGGCATTTTGATAACATATATGAAAAATGTAGAGGGCAATGCTCTGAACTGTTATGGATGACTTTATAGAGAACAACCATGAGCAGAGCTTCATAATCGCCTGGAAATATTCACTAGATCATTTCAGTAGTAGTTTTCAAACTGTTGTTTGAATTTTTTCAGTTTCTGTTGTCACCCAGTTTGATGATTTTCAACCAAAGCTAGAGGTCACCTCTTTGTGTGGAGCTACAGAACATTCAAAAGCTATCTTGCTTACCATAGGCTGACAGTGAATATTGGGGTTCCGAGGCTGGGCTGGATGTCAATGTATACTGATATTTTTGTCAGTGATTACGCTAATATTCTTTTAAAATATTGATGGGATCAACAGCCATAGGGGCACATCGAGTGGGTGTGTATGTCACAATCAACCTGCACTCAACCCATACACGATTTCCCTGGGCCTGACCTGGACCCGCCTTCGAAACCTCACCTGATCTGCTTCCCACAGTGTTCACTGCGCCAACCAGACGTGATGTCACGTTGACCAGAAGTGACTTCATGCCAATCGTTTTTTACCATTAGGACACTACGATTTTCCACTGTTTCCCCTGGATTGGCCACCTGTAGCCCCCCTACTTCAGAGGATCGGCTACCCGCGGACCACCCTTGCACTGGGCAAATAAAAAATAATCCATCCAAGTCCCAATCATATTGCTGCCGGACCCGATGCAGGACTCTACTGTACGTATAAAGGTTATTGTAAAAACATAGCGTGACACATTATATTGCACTTTATGACTTTAGGAACGAGTCAATATATGATCACATGACTAGTTTTAGGGAACAGGAGAGTAACTAGATTTTTCTGGTCCCTCAAGCAACATTTCCAATTAGGCCATGACCTACTCTCTGGAACTGGGACTTCTGTAGAAAGTAGGGTCAATAGTAAATGTATCAACATAAATCCCTTGTATCAATAATAGAACATTCATTAATAGGTCACATACTACTGCAAAGGGCAAAAAGGATATTTATCCATCTAGGTTCTCTTTGACTATAAACCCTGTGTCTGCTAACGGATCTGCAAAGGGGATCAGATTAGTCCACAATGATATATTAATACTATATTCAAAACAACTAATCCAACACTCTACTTGTCATATAGCTTGTGAGGCTAGAGACCACATTAATGCAAAGATGATTGTTTATAAACTGTGTAGCATGTGTGTGATTAATCTCTATATCTGTCTCACATAACAGAAGAAGAGCAATAACTTACTTGAAACATGAATACTTATCTCTTGAACAGTTGTTGAACCTAAAGTTTAAATAGAGTGCAGTGATATGTGCTCTTATAATATCCTTCCATGCAGTAAGTCTATAGCCCAAAGCAGTTCCATCCACTGTATTAGCTGCTCCTCATCTGGCTTTGTTGTTAAACAAACTCCCAGAAGGACTTGTTGTTATGGGCAAATATTGATCTTTGTTTTAGTATGCATGAGGTGGCCTTGCTTCCTTTGTATATTTCTGCAAATATTTACTATATACAGTATATGGCTATGGGTTATCTGTTTATTTGTATTTATTCATATTCATGGGAGCTGTTGTACTGCTTCCACTGTTACTATAGACTGCAGGGAAACAGGGCTCACAGCAGCCAATAAATAGTTGGTTTCACCAGCAATAGGCTTTAAACAAGTGCAAGAGCCTGGAGAGTGCCCCATGGGCCTTGGTGCAAACTGTGCACTTGGCACTCCAAAAAATTTCTGCCAAATTAGCATTTTTTAGCAGTTATTTAATCTCAACAGTTCTACATATGTATATGGTTTATAATACACAAGAGCCATGAATATCCTGTAAATGACATCCTTATAAATGGTGCTTAGATGTTATTGAAATTTGTGTATTATAATAAATAAAGTACCCATTGTTGCAAAATATGAGGATATTAGAAGTCACCTCGGCGTTCCATGATCTGTATAAAAACACTTGTCCTTTGGCCTCTTGTTTTTATATGGTCATGGAACTCCTCGGTAACTTATAATATCCTTATATTTTACAAGAGGGGATATTTTATTCACTGTATTATCTACATATATGAGTATAGTCTTCTTTTATTTTAGTCAGTAGGGAAAGCACACATTATTTTCTTACCATCCATGGAGCCCCTTAGGGCCCAGAAGCAGTGATGGGCGAATTTGTCCCATTTCACTTCGCCGAAAATTTGCAAATTTCCTGTGAAAGTTGCAAATTTCCCGTGAAATTCGCAAAACAAATTGAAGTCAATGGGCGTCCAAATAATTTTGACGTGAGACAATTTTTATGCACGCAACTATTCGTACACGCACCCAATTATTTTGACGCATCATACTTTTCAGCGGTGAATAGTCACGGCAGCTTTGGGAATTTATTTTTACGCTCGCGTCAATCCCCATCATTTTGACGCCAGCGTTAAAGTCAATGGGCGTCCAATTAATGTTCACATGCAATGGTTGACGAGCGACAAGCATCCAAATTTTTTTGGCGCCTGCGAATTTTTGCGGCAGTTTCGGGAATGTAGTTTTCCGAAGTCTCCCGAAGTTGCCTCACGAAGAAACTTCGGGCGACTTCAGAAAATGAATCGCTCAGAGTGTCATCCCGCTGGTGATTTACAGGCAGATTCAGGGAGATTAGTGCCCCAAAGAATAGGAAATTTGTCACCGGGAACTAATCTTCCCGAATCTGCTGGTGTGCCTTGACTTTAAGTGATAAACCACTTGTAGGAATTGGAATTGAGTTTTGAATTTGTCCGCCCTTACTCTGCTGAGGGAGGCTGGTGGCTATATAAATATCCTATGGGTGATTTATTTCTAGGGCCTTGACTGAATGTTGCCTTCAATATTTACTTGTATCTTATATTGTTATAATGGGGACATATTTATGGAACACTTTATAGACAGGATTCATTATCAGTCCATGTCCTATTGGAACTTGCAGTCAAAAGTTCCTATCACCTCCACACACACACTAGTGGCAGTTTCATTACGAGCCACTTGGCCTGTCTGTAAGTAGGAGAAACCCCTCTTCACCATGGGAAGAACTTACGTTTTCAGAATTCCCTTCCCTGCCATAATGTCAGGTTGATTATTATTTACCCGAACGCATGCACCTTGTGAAGGCAAATTGTTCCATATGCTTTTATGATTGTACTGTTCTTTGTAAACTGTGATATCATTATTATTAATTGTAATTTGTATGGACAGATTGAATGAGTAAAAATTGGTTTTTTTTCAATACATCACCATGATTTGGTATTCTTTGATCAGTTTGCAGAGGTTTTTCTTTACAAGAACATACATGTTCTTCAAGGCAGCAATGCTAACCCCTGAGGCACCAGGCTGCCAACTGCAGCAAGAGTTTTCTGTATGGGGTTAAAATATGGGAGATTTCCTTGTATATAATGATATGGAAATTGATGCAATGATTGCTGAAAAAGTTCCCTAGTTCTCTCCCCCGCAACATATCTCCTGGCTTTCTCCTCTCACAACCAATTCCCTCATTCTGTTCATTGCAGCAAATGCACTAGTTCTCTTCCCAGAAAAGCAAATAGCCTGATTCTCTCTCCCCTCACAACAAAATGTTCTCCCTAAGAATGAATGTGTAAACAGCCATAAAGAAGCTCTGACCTGTGTTTGTGTACAAACCTTCACACTTTGCCTGATAATTTAATTTGTAGTTCATTAGTATCCATGAGAAACACCATCCCTATAAATAGGGGTTATTATGAATAATAATAGTTATTGTTATTATTATTATATATTAAACACTTTAAGGGGCTGATTCACTAAGGGTTGAATATCGAGGGTTAAATAACCCTCGATATTCGACTAGGAATTAAAATCCTTCGACTTCGAATATCGAAGTCGAAGGATTTAGCGCAAATACTGCGATCGTGCGATCGAAGGATTATTCCTTCGATCGAACGATTAAATCCTTCGAAACAAACGATTCGAAGGATTTTAATCCAACGATCGAAGGAATATCCTTCGATCAAAAAAACTTAGGAAAGCCTATGGGGACCTTCCCCATAGGCTAACATTGACTTCGGTAGCTTTTAGCTGCCGAAGTAGGGGGTCGAAGTTTTTTTTAAAGAGACAGTACTTCGACTATCGAATGGTCGAATAGTTGAACGATTTTTACTTCGAATCCTTCGATTCAAAGTCGCAGTCGAAGGTCGAAGTAGCCCATTCGATGGTCGAAGTAGCCCAAAAAATACTTCGAAATTCGAAGTTTTTTTACTTCGAATCCTTCACTCGAATTTAGTGAATCGGCCCCTAAATGTTTTGTTCTCATGGCTTTTTGCACGATAATCGTATACTTCTTGTTTGTAGCAAAAATTGCATTTCCACATTGGTAGAGGACATATAAGGGGGAATAATTAAAAATCGTAACTGTTTAAAATTGAGTTTTTGTGAATGTTTAGTCCTGCTCACAATGTAAAATCATTCGCAAGCGAATATTACGTCGATAAGCAAAGGTTAGCGTTAACACCTGCTCTGGAGTTAGTTTATCGCAAAATACACTTTGCAATAGCAAAATTTTGTTTCATACACTGCGAATATTCACCAAAGCCAAATTAGTCGCAAACTTTGCGTTATGGTCTGTAATCATTCAAAAAGGACGCAAACATAGGGCCAGATTCAATTAGGCGAGAACAGGTTATCTCCTGGTTTATCACATGAAAAGTCATGGACGGGATTCAATTCAAGGAAATAAAACTTTTATTCAAATTCAGTTCCAGTTTTTTCCCATAGACTGCAGTGGAGTTTTGACAAGATTATCCATGAGATTAGTCCTTCTGAATTGAATTGCAACTCAAATTGAATCTTGTCCATGACTTTTCAAGTGATAAACCTTTTTCTCACTGTCTTGAATCTGGCCCATAGTCTCTTATGTTCCCAATGGTCTTTGCAAAAGTTTTTTGCACTAATGAAACATATTTTATCCCCCCAGTAGACACATGTGCACTTAACAGAGGTACAAAAGAATCCTTCTGACTTTGTCCAGATTATGAACCCATGAGTCACCCCGAGTCAGAGGTTCTTTTGTATCAGATATGTCGAATTTGGCACAGATTATGTTGAAGAGGGATCTATCTTTTACAGCTGACACAGTCCAACAAGCTCCACTTAAATCAGAAATAAGACCACAGTGCACCAGGGAACTAATGCTTTTTGTAGGTATTTGTGGCTACACAGTCAGTGAGAGGCTTGGGATGATTACGTGCAACTCCACAGACAATACAGTATAGATACATTTTTCTTTGGGTCAGTAAGGCTGAGTAAATCAGGAAGAATTTGAGGCCAAGAGGTAATATTTAGCCTTAAATAAGCATGACTGCAGGAATCTGTTACCCCTGAGCTTAGAAGTGGTATGTCTGTAGACAGGGCAGCCATCAGGGGGGGCAGGGGGGAGAGTTGTAGGGGGCCCGAGGGTAAGGGGGGCCCGGCCACACCACACTTACTTGATTAGCCAGGCCCCCATCTTTCTGAGAGCTGCTGACTTTGGGAAGGCATGGACGTTTAAGGGGCCCTGGCCACCAATTTTCTTATAATGGGGGGGGGGCCCTGGCCACCAATTTTGACCATCAATTTTTTTCTCATGTGGGGTCCTAGCCACCAATATATTTTAATGGGGGGGGCTGGCCACAAATGTTTTTTTATGGGGGGCCCATACCACCAATATCTTTTTATTTTTTATTAACATGTGGGAACCCTAGCCACAAATATTTTGTTTTTTTACTGTGTGGTGGGGGCGGACCTGTGGGGTGGGGAGGGTGGACCTGTAGGTGGGGCTTGCGGTGGGCGCAGCCCAGGGGGCCCAGGAAATTTTGTGGTATGGGGCCCTGTGATTTCTGATGGTGGTCCTGTCTGTAGAAGCCCAGAGCTTCCCATGAAAATCCATCACCGGTGGTGTGCAACCATGGGACAGCTCCTTTAATTTATAAAGAATATTTGAATAACCATTGAGAATGAATAGGATCAGCCCCAAGAGCACAAAGCATTGTAGCAGTGCTGTCCAAAGTCCTCCCATCTAGTGGGACAGTTATCTGAAATATCCCATGCTTACATGTAAGGTTATACTAAAATCATGATGCCATATAAATTGTGGAGGCCACTGGCTCGGGGATAGGTAAAGGCAGGTGAGGGCCACTTCCAGTTGTACACTTTTTTGCCAGAACTGCAGTTACTTCAATATTTTAATTCTGACCATGATCATGGAAATCAGGTTGTTGTTCCAATGCAGTACAGCAGCTGAGCCACTACTGATACTAACAGGATATAGTGTGGGACACATCAGGGCTCATTTACAACCACAGTCACAAAAAATGTAGTTGTATTCACAAGTGTGGCAGTCCCACCTCCCAAATAGTGGGCCTACTGAGGCAGGGGAACCCTGCAGGCTGTTTCAATAAGTGTAGCAGATAGGGATGCTCAAAATCCACTATTTTGAATACGGCCGAAACCCCAATCCTTCGTGAAAGATTCGGCAGAACCGAATCCTTATTTAGGGGTGGCAAGGGGAAAAAATGTTTTACTTCCTTGTTTTATGACAAAAAGTCACGCAATTTCTCTGCATATACAAATTAGGATTCGGATTCCTGGATTTGGCGCATCCCTAGTAGCAGACTTAAGAATCACACACCAACGTCAAAGTGCAATCCAGAATTACAGCACAATTGTGTCTGGTTTACAACTGTGTCAAAACTCTCCCCTGCTGCCTCAACAATAAAATTGTTGGAAAAGACGCTGCATTGTTGGTTAAAAACATGGTAGATTGTGCCCAAAATTGCAGTTTGTACAATGCACTTGTGTCTGTAAATAACCCCTTTTGTATGTGGAATTCAACTATGGTCAGTTCCAATACCCAGGTTCTTATAGATACTGTATGTACAGTATTTGCTGTTGATATTTTGGAGTGGTCCTAAATGAAACCAACTAAACTTTGTCAGGCTTCTGCCAGTCTGTACAAATCATGTCGCTACTGCAGTGATCCCCAACCTGTAGCTCGTGAGTAACATGTTGCTCTCCAACCCCTTGGATGTTGCTCCCAGTGGCCTCAAAGCAGGAGCTTATTTTTGAATTCCAGACATGGAGGCAAGTTTTAGTTGTACAAAAACCAGGTGCACTGCCAAACAGAGCCTCAATGTAGGTTGACAATCCACATAGAGGCTACCAAATGGCCAATCACAGCACTTATTTGGCACCCCAAGAACATTTTTTATGCTAGTGTTGCTCCCCAACTCCTTTTACTTCTGAATGTTGCTCATGGGTTCAAAAGGTTGGGGATCCCTGCGCTACTAGGTGCCTGCATCCGATGCCAGTAAATGTGTAACTATCTGTGCCTTCCTCGTTTCACTGTACAGCAGCCCATGGACAAGATTCTCCACCCATTCTATATAAAGAATATCATTGTTCCTGAATTTAGAGCTGGGAGAGATCAACTTCAGTAAAGCCTCAATGCTCATTAAAAACCTAATTAAAGGGACAGGCATAAAAACCACCACATGACTATACACCAGGCAATGAAAAACTGGTTTTGCAACTCTTCAGTAAACATAATGCACATGCTTTCTATGTACATCTAAACCATAATACATCCATTTAATACATATATAATATATATATATATAATTAAAATAAGATTTTGCATTCTGCAGCTTCTCTTTAAATGGAAACTATAGCTGGCTTCCCTTATGTTTAATAAATTGTCTTAATTTCCTCTTTCTTTTTGCCCATAAATTTCACTTGCAGATCCAAAGAATTATGAAATTCCTCCATATGTTTTGCCACTGTTGCTTGTCTAGAATTCTCTGCTATATTCAGATGTAACATCATTCTCATTTTACAGCTCTCTTTGTTATACTCACACTCTCTTTTTAGCAAATCCAGTTCACCTCCTCCAAGTATACTGCACATGTCTAACTACTTCTTATATTACATTTATTGTATGACAGTTCATGTATGGCTTTTGTCAGTGGCTATTCAAAAAAACACTGCCTTCCAATGTTTCACACCTCCCATGAATATTGCGTTTGGCAGCAATGCATTCATAAAGCACAGGCAGTGGGAGGCACACAAGCAACTCTCTCCTGCCTCCCCCCCTAACTTTATTGACTCACAAATTAGGAAGCACTGGCCCTAGCCTTCTATACGTACAGGGCTTGTTCCTTAAAGGAGAACAAAACCCTAAAAATGTATATGGTTAAAAATGCCATATTTTACATACTGAACTGAACTGAATTGTACCAGCCTAAAGTTTCAGCTTCTTAATAGCAGCAATAATACAGGACCAGGACTTTAAACTTGTCACAGGGGGTCACCATCTTGGAAAGTGTTTGTGGCACTCACATGATCAGTGGGCTCTGAGCAGCTGTTGAGAAGCTAAGCTTAGGGGTTGTCACTAATTATCCAGCAGAAAATGAGGTTGGTCTGTAATATAAGCTGATGCTACAGGGCTGATTATTAAATTCTGATGGTAATTGCACTGATTTCTGTGCTGCCATGTAGAACAGACTGCTGTAGGAGCTACGGTGAGGATAAGGTGCAAGTGTGAAAGTCATGGTGGTTTGAGCATTTTTTTTTGCACTTTGCACCCTGCTACACCTCTAGAAAACCTTCTAGTGTCTTGAAGATATCAAATCAAAGATGGTATTGTACATTTGTATATTCTAATTGCTTAATGCAGTGATCCCCAACCAGTGGCTCCCTAGCAACATGTTGCTCCCAGTGGCCTCAAAGCAGGGGCTTATTTTTGAATTCCTGGTTTGGAGGCAAGTTTTGTTTGTATAAAAACCAAGTGTACTGCCAAATAGAACCTCCTGTAGGCTGCCAGGCCACATAAGGCTACCAAATAGCAAATCACAGCCCTAATTTAGCACCCTTTTTTGTGCTTGTGTTGCTCCCCAACTCTTTCTACATTTGAATGTGACTCACGGGTAAAAAAGATTGGGGATCCTTGTCTTAATAGATGGAACTCATATCATTTACATGGTTCTTGTACAGCATTTACAAAGCTGCCACTAATGCAATTAAAATAGAACATAATAGAAGCCACAGTATGAGCGCCAGCTTAAATTTCTTTTATGGAATGGAAACAGTAGAGCACAGCAAACCATTCTTATAGGATGGGGTTTGTATTCATGCATTACTGAAAGAGTCATGACAACAAAAGGCATTTATTACTTTAGGGAAGTTCCTGTACATTTGTCTCTTTAAAAATATATCATCAATATATCAATATCGTTCTACATTGTATCTACAAATGTATTGTTATTGCTACTTTTTAATACTCATATTTCGATTCAGGTGCTCTCCTATTAATTTTTCAGTCTCTTATTTAAATCAGTCCATGGTTTCTAGGGTAATTTGGACCCTAGCAACCAAATTGCTGAAATTGCAAACTGGAGAGCTACTGAATAAAAAGCTAAATAACTCAAAAACAAGCAAATAATAACAACTAAAAAACAATTGCAAATTTTCTCACTCTGTACATCATACTAAAATTCATTTAAAGGTGAACAACCCCTTTAAAGGGAAACTATACCCCTCAATATTGCAGGTGTCAGATGAGGAAGCACACATAGTATATTATTATATATATTATCTGCATTTTATTCTACCAGAGGATGCATTTGATCCATATTATGTATGACCGTGCAGAATAACACTGCAGAGAACATGGATAACAGTGTAATGTTGTAAACCTGCTCAGCACTTCTGCATTTCCATGAATTTACATGATTTTTATTAATGATTAATTTTTAGAAGGATTAGTTAAATCGCCTGTGGAAAGTCACTTGATACCAGTCATGTGAATTGAACTGTGCAGCCAGGCCTATCATGATTATTGTTTTAGCATATTTAACACATCTCGCTCACATATTCCCTGCTTTTTAGTATGGCATTTCCAGGTGTATTCATTGGTGTCTACTGGAACTGCATGATGAGAATATTCACTGGGTATAGGAATACATCTATAAAAATATATGAATATATACTGGCTAATCTGCCGCAAATGGGGACTATGTTTAAAAGGGATTTTAACCTTTACATTTAGTAAGTTATAAATGTACCTATGCAAAGCCCTTTCAGGTGGTCTTCATTATTTATTTTGCATAGTTCTAATTGTTAGGGTGGTGGCACAAGTGGCTACTCAGGGAGATTACTCGCCCATTGACAAATCTCCTCTTCTTCAGGCGACTAATCTCCCTGAAATGCTTTCCCGTCGGCTACAATGTAAATCACTGGTCAGATTGCACTCGGATCGCTTTGGTTTTCCGAAGTCGCCCAAAGTTTCCTCGTTCCTTCTAGCCAGCAGAAAGGTATTTCGGGGAGATTAGTCACCCGAAGAAGAGGAGATGTCACTGGATGACTAATCTCCCCAAGTAGCCATGTGTGCCACCAACCTTAATGTTACTGACCACAGGCAGCAACCAAAAAAAAAAAAGATCCTTATCACTATTGTTGTAATCCTTTATTTTACTTTATATTCTCATTAGCTTTTTGGGGCACAGTGAGCATGTGCAGAGCCTCTGACACTTTGAACAAAATGCAAGATTATCAAATAAGAGATTAACGGCTCGGATCATTGCTGCTATATAGATGCTGAACCTTTAGGCTTGTGCAGTAAGTTCAGTATTTGAATATGGCATTTCTAGCCATATTAATTTTTAGGGTTTAGTTCTCCTTTAAAATAAAGATGTCCGTGTCATACTAGAAAATACATTTTAAGGGGAACTACCCCTTTTACACAAGGATATACAATCTCCGGCCACTCCTACTTTTGCAGGACTACAGCTCCCAGCATTACCTGCAGCTTCTTAACATAACCAGCTCAGCTTTTACTGTATATAATCAGCCCAAAACCAGTGGGAAGCATCTGCAATTAGTTCCCTGGCAAATAACTGGATTTCTTAGTAAATTTTCCATATACATGGCTCTTGCTAATGGCTGTGACCCCGGCAGCCAGCTAATGTGCACACGTGCTCCTACTAATCATAGGTTCCAACAGAGGGGACTTTGTGTGTCCCGAATAACAAGTTGGACAGAAATGCTTGTATTTCCTGTTGGTGCACTTTAAGGTTTGCTGTAGGGCGATACGTCAGCAACTGTACAAAGACCACACATGAGCTCATTCCACTATGAGAACATAACATTACATGTTGGCATTAATTGATGGCAAAAATAGTGCTGCCCTTAGTGGTGGGGCCCCAGGCTAAATAGACTGTAGGGAATTCTTTTTATCTCAGCAAAGAATGACTATTCAGCTTAAAGCATTCTTGCTTATTTCATTCTGGGCTATTTGTCTCTGATCAGACCCCCTCCAGAGACAGTTTTATTATTAAATAAAAGTATCTATAGCAGCCAATCAAAATCTAGCTTTTATCAAATAGACAATAAAATCAAATATGACAACTACCACCTATGTTAGTAAATGAATCCTGTTCCTACAATGAATTATATATAATGATGTTGAATTTACAGTATAGGGATAATGACACTCCATGAATTCCGACCAGCACTCCAATTGAGAACTACCAATCTGTCCTTCTCCTACTGCAGCTGCTTCCTGTTCATTTTAAGGAAAAAAAGTTTTCCTGAAGGGATCCCCAACAAAAAGCTCCTCTATCTATCATAGTGCATGTCTTACTTTAATGGATGCTAAAGTCACTGCAGGAGGGCAAAGACATTTTGTCCACTGAGGCTTCCCCTAGGATGGAGGTCCCCAACCTTTTTTTTTAGCTTTGAGCAACATTCAGATGTAAAAAGAGTTGGGGAGAAACGCAAGCATATAAAATGTTTCTGGGTGGCTCAAAATAAGGGCTGTGCTATTTGGTAGCCTCTATTTAGACTGGCAGCCTACAGGAAGCTCTCTTTAGCAGTACATCTGTTTTTATACATCCAAAATTTGCCTCCATACCAGGAATTCAAAAATAAGCACCTGCTTTGAGGTCAATGGGAGCAACATCCAAGGGGTTGGTGAGCAACATGATGCTCAAGATCCACTGGTTGAGGAACACTGTCCTAAGAAGACTGTGATGGTCATAATGCCCCATGTGTCTGATAATCATAATCTTTGGAGATTAAGGGAATGGTTAAAGTTCACCATGAAATTAAACTACTAAGGCAGTGCATGTCTGAAATAAGACATTAACTCCAACATTCTGCAGTGGACATTGCCCTGATAGATCAGCTTTTCCCTGTGGAGACACTTACCCTACCAGCGTGTTATTTCCAGCCATAGGTTAGCAATAGGTCAGCACTGGAAAAAAAAGCAGACAGAGCAATAGTTTGCATAGCTATGATTTCATTGTATGTCACTAAAGCATCAACTGGCAGAGCTGGGACATCCATCTTGAAAATAAATGATGGAGCCAAATAATTTGTTTCAAAAGCATATCATGTGGAATTGTTGGGGTATTAAGATGCACTGAATCCCAGATTCAAACCTTTGTCTATGTTTTGAAAATTCGAACATGCAAAGTAAGCTTCAGTTGACTGTTTTGTGGAGGAATCGGTATTTCTCTCATCTAGTACTGAGAGGTGGATGAAGGACACACATAAATGTCTGGTACAGTCAAGGGCTTTTATCTTTCCAAATAGTACTCCAATAAAGTATCATCCTACTCCTTGATGGCCCAATCCAGGTAGTTTGTTCTTTACAGAAGCAACTTACATGTTAGGAGTTAGGGGGCTCCTTAGCAATGTGTCAGACCCTGGCTTTAGAGATCAATGTCTATGCTTGCTGAGCTACAGACTTGCTAAAGGTCACCATAAAATTACCTAGTGCATAATGAAAGTATAGAAATACTGAAAGTATAGAAGTACTTGGTTGGTTTTGTGTTATTGCCTTCTTTGGAGACACCGAGTAGACATTTAGGTGTATGGCCACTGGCATAACTATAGAGGAAGCAGACCTGAAATCCTGAGGGAGGGGGTCGGAGTGCGCGCAGGATTCCCTATACACACCAGGAATATTTTTCTTGCAGGGGGGGCACGCTGTTGTCACGCACCTGTGTAAGGCTCTGCTGGGATTCAAGCCAGGGACCTGGGTTTCTGGCTATATGCTTTAACCATTGGGCCAGGTGAGTAGCTAGCAAGCTTGCTTATTACCTGGCCTTTCCATTCTATTCCCAGCAGCAGCCTTATTGTTGGGTCAGGTTCATCCTTTTCACTCTTTTTTTTAACCAGCCTAACTGCTAGTTGATCCAGAGGAAGGCAAAAAAAAAACCCATCAAAGCCTCTCTAATTCACCCCAGAGGGGGAAAAAATTCCTTCTAAACTCCAAAATGGCAATCGGACTAGTCCCTGAATATAGTCTGGATCTGGTCCCTGGCCTTGCCTCATATTGTTTCTATCCTCTTCTCCACTCTTCGGGTTTCTGCTTCTAGTCTCTCATGCTCCTGGTTCTGGTCCACTCTATCCTGCTCCAGTTTGTCCCATTTAAGTCTGTCCCACTTCTGTCTGTCCTGCTTGCTTCAGCCACTCTGGCCCAGCTCCTGTCTGTCCCACTCTATTGGCCTGGACTTGTCCTGCTCCTGTCTGCCTGCTCTCTTCACCCACACAATCCTGCTCCTGTCAGCACTGTATCTGCTCCTGCCTGAAGGACTCATCTTCCTACCTCCTTCTCCTCCTTAGCACCCCTTACCTGTCCTTGACATTAGACCTGTTTGCAGTCCATATGTGCCTTTAGCATTGACATTATAAGGGCAACTACTGGCCTGTCCCTTTATTCTTATATGCCTCTAACAGAGACAAACTTGAGTAGGCTCATGTATAGGCTTTAAAACCCAATGTCTTAGCCCACTGGGTCTCTATTCCTTTATTAACTTTATATATGGGGTAAAAATAAGCCATGAGTGTAATCCAATGCATAGAAGGTGCAGATTTTAAATTGGACAACAAAACTTATTCTTGTAAAGTCAAGAGCGTTTGTTTCTTCTAATAAATATTCATTTTTAAAATGTATTTTTAATTTTATAATATAAAACGTATCTCTATTTGTAGATGTCTAGATGTGTAATATGCAACATATTTTCCGGCAAATACATTACACCTACTGACTTTCTCCAGCAGTCATAGTCCAGTCTTGCTCAGATATAGGGAATCACTATCATCATGCTCTTAATGTTCCTTTATCAATGTTTTATAGTGATTGGTGAGTGAACTGTTTTTTCTGGGTGCTGATTTATTATTATAATCTATTTTGTAACACGGGAAAAAACAGTGTAAAGTTTATCTTAACAAGTGAAGAGTAAAATATTATCCATAGCTTGATACCTGTACAACAAGATTTCTTGACACCGAATGACCATATAGAATCATTCAGGCTCTACTGGTTGGGCATTTCAGTTTGAATTATGCTGAGTTGCCTTTAATGTTCTGTTATATCTGTTAATATACCAGGACTTCCATAAATATAGAGGTTTGGTTTTGATGTTTGACCAAATCTACGAGGGACATTCTTATTTTGCCAACATAGAAAAATTGCATACCAGTATAAATGTTTAAGACCAAAAAACCCGGCCTTTGTAATCCATTCATTTAGTTTGTGTTTTGCCCTCAGTCAATCCTTTAGAACAGCATTAAAATTTTTATTATTTAGACAGGTCAGAGCAGAAACTGGTAATGGAGAATCTTATGACCCCCAACCAGTGGCTCGTGAACAACATGTTGCTCACCAACCCCTTGGATGTTGCGCCCAGTGGCCTCAAAGAAGGTGCTTATTTTTGTATTCCAGGCTTGGAGACAAGTTTTAGTTGCATAAAAACCCGGTGTACTGCCAAACAGAGCCTCCTATAGACCAGAAGTCCAATAGAGGCTACCAAATAGCCAATCACAACACTAGTTTGGCATCCCCAAGAACTTTTTTTATGCTTATGATGCTTACCAACTCCTTTTACATTTGAATGTGGCTCACTAGTAAAAAAAAATGTGGGGACCCCTGATCTATGGCATACACAGTATTGTATTTTGTATTCTAGCGCCAGTAGCCTACAGTCTAGTGCACAGAATTTTATGAACATTGCACACTGGTGCACTACTGATATATTTCACAAGGGGCACCATTTACCCAAAGGCAAACCCTGTCCCCATTGTAAAATGCTTACAAATGAATTCCTTGGTGACCACCTTCTTCCAATCCCCACCTCTCTAAAATGACAGTTCAAACTCCAGCTATCAGTGTCTCTCTGGCTTCATACATGTACACTTCTTCACAACTTAGTAACACACCTTGAGGCGATCATCCATACATTTCCTGTTGTCACTGTTCAGATGCCTCTGGGGATGTCTCACATAATCCTGATCTCTGTTTCTTTTTTAGCTTATTTCACTCTCAATTTCCATTCTCGTTTCTCTGACTGTGGGAAAAAATCACTATTCATCAACATATTTCTTCTCTCTCTTCCAATAAGGCTAGTTTAGCTAGAAGTCAGTAGTTTTTCATGGCAATATCTCTTACTTATCGTGGTTTGCTGTGCTTTTAGTAGAGCCTTTACTTTATGAATTTATGAATTGAAATCAATGTGTGAAGGTAACTAAAGATGGCCATATACAGGTGCAGACAGACCCGACGTGCTTTCACGAACGATATCTGGCCGAAAGTCGGGCAGGATTAAAAATCCCATCAGATCGCTACTGCATCTATTCGTTGATGCGGTCCTGCAATCTGACTGCCCGTGTTGGCTACATTATGATCCGATCGTTGGGCCTTAGGTGTAATTGCGAATGCAAATGTACAAAAGGTTACTGAGAAAGAGCCATGAAGCAGAGCTTGCTGCAAATAGTATTTTATTCCCATGACATTTTTCGGGCTACAAGCCCTTTTTCAAGTGTAAATTACAACTCACAAAGTGCAGATATTTATAGTGATACAGGAAGGTGACATCACCTCCTGGTTCACTATAAATATTTCCACTTTGTGAGTAGTAGTTTATACAGTCGGATTGAAATGTCATACAGAGAAATCAGAGGAGTCTTTGGGTAGTCAAAGGTCCACAAATGAGGTCTACATCTGGCCAATGGACCTCCAGCTTGACAGTTCTGCCCTAGTCAATCAATTGAGGCATCTGAACATGCAAAGGGGAGTGCTGGGAGGAACAGGATCAGGTGGAGTTTGGGATCAAAACTTACTAGTCACCCTGGGATCATTAAGCAGTGGGCTATGAACTTTGGTTGTGAGTCGTGAGCCTTCTTCTGCTCAACCCAGCTATTAAACCCTGTGCCAATGTATCTGTCTACTAAGCAGAGCTAGCTGCAGTAATAGGGTTGTTCGAGCCCTACTGGAAAAGTGTATTTTAAAAACACATTTGAAATGCATTATCTGTTATGATTATTTGTAATGCTAAGAATACGCTAAGAATACACTTGCATTTTTGCTAGTGTTACTTTGGCTGTGCGAGCATTTCATAGCGAAGATGTGCTAGCGTTCATTTGTGCCTAGCGAAACTTCGCTAGTGATTTGCATAGGACGGGAAATTTATTATAAATGTTGCTGCAAATGGTTTAAGCTACCACCGGTTTATGTTACACATGTCCAGGGAACCTTAATAAAAACAAGAAAGTTAATATAATGTCCTACACTGTAAAATGAATGTTCCATATGCAATAAAATGTGTGGAGAAAGCCGCTTACTCAGAAAAGTAGGACTTTTGCAGCCAATTCCGCTTAAAAAAAAGGAAAAGTCACCAGCGTTTTTTGAACTTTAATACATTTTCAGCACTCAGGATATGATGTAAGAGACAGAAGATTGAGGCAGATCTATCTGCTTTATAGCACTTTGCCTGGTCTGAGGTGGCGAACGCAACTCTGGGGAAAGAGCTAAAGTTCAGTAAAATACTCATTTTGGTGAATTTGTGGAGTAAAGTCGGTTTGCTAGCGAATTGGCGCCTGCACCTGTTAGTGAATTGCAGGTGGCAACGCTGACGAAAAGTCGCTAGCGTTAGCCATTTTGCTCTTTAGTAAATCTGCCTCTTGGGCTCTCCCTTTAAAACTCAGCAATCAGATTAAGGACCAGATTCAATTCGATATAGGCTCCAAACAGACTTTGGGCCAGATTCAATTCAGTGAGAAAAAGTTATCTCATGGTTTATCACATGAAAACTCATGAACAAGATTCAATATGAGGAAGAAAAACTTTTCTCCTAATTCAGTTTTTTTGCCATAGACCTCAATAGAGTTTTCATGTGATAAACTGTGAGATACATTTTCTGAATTTAATTGCATCTAAAATTAAATCTCATCCATGACTTTTCATGTGATAAGCCTTTTTCTAACTGTTTTTAATCTGGCCCTAAGTAGGAATAAAAAAGGTCAAAAAGAATTTAAAGAAAGTCTGTGGCCTCTGTTGCCTATAGGTTTATAAACTGCAGTGAACATTTTTCAGGTAGTTCTAGGGAATGCTCTAGGCATAGGGTGGTGAATGCTGTGGGTGTTGTTAGCATTGAGTCTTGTTCATAAAACCAGAAAATCAAGTTCATAATGAATATTGTGACTAATATCATGTACAACACCCTTGCCCAAAGTTACATATTTAATAAAGCCATGCAGAATTAGTTGTATTCAGGAGAACCATGGGCAGTTGTCACGAAACAGAAAATTGTTCCAAATGCACATGCGCCTCCAAGCTGGTCTCAATCAGAAGATTTCCGTAGAGAAGAAGATGGCGTTGTGAACTCCGATGCCTGACTCTGCACCGAGGGGTAAGTAAAACATTAGGGGCATTTGCCCAGGGTAACACTTAGGCTGGGGGGAGGAGGGAGGGGGTCTATGAAGGGTAGGGTTTTTTAAGTTTAGGGTTGAATTCTCCTTTAAACCCAGACAACTACCTTTTCCTTGGAGTTCCTCCTTCATTTGGAAGACTGGAATAACTCCCTCTCGACAGGAACAAAACAGGTCTATTTGCAACCAAGCCTTAGAATGGGCATTGTCTTTGTGATATCAGAACAACTCAAGTACTTCATTCCCCTGGTAAACCTCCTATATCTGGGCCTAACTGAGAACTGCCATATAAAGCATCACTTCTGACAATTTATCTGTACATGTTCATCAGGAGAATCACATGTTCTAGCACAGTGTTCCTCAACCAGTGGCTCATTAGCAAGATATTACTCACCAACCCCTTGGATGTTGCTCCCAGTGGCCTCAAAGCAGGTGCTTATTTTTGAATTCCAGCCTTGGAGGCAAGTTTTAGTTGTATAAAAACCAGGTGCACTGCTAAACAGAGTCTCAATGTAGGTTGACAAACCACATAGGGGCTACCAAATGGGCAATCACAGCTCTTATTGGCATCCTCTGGTACTTTTTTATTTTTGTGTTGCTCCCCAACACTTTTTTTTAACACTGAACTGTTTTATTGATTTTCTAAAAGGTAGAAGAGAAAAAATATAGTAGGAAGTTAACTTACATAAAAAGGAAAACAAAAATGCATGGGGATTACAAGAGAAAAAAAAGAAATGAAAAAAGGAAAAGAAAATGGTGGCTGGGTTATTTTCAAGTATGCTGCTGTTCCTCTCCCCAACACTTTTTACATTTGAATGCAGTAAAAAAGTTTGGGGACCCCTGTTTTAGCATAAAACTGCTCATATTGTCCCATCTAACTGTGGGTCTATAGGTTAGGGCCAGACGATCTCCACAGATCTCCTCCGCTCCCTGCATCCGGAAGAATTGCAACTTTTTGCATTTTGTGCAAAATCCACCCTGCTTGAAGAAAAGAAGGGGAGCAGCAGGGCAGTAGAGAATCCACAATCATAGCCTTCATTTGGCCCAGCCTTAGGGCTAGTCCACACGAGGAGATTCGGGAAGATTTTGTCGCCTGGCAACTAATCGCCTCGTCTTTTCAGCGACTATCTGCCCAAACTGCCTCAGCGTTTTTTCCCCATAGGCTACAATGAAAAGTCGCCTGCGCTAATGCACACGCGGCAATGCGTTTTCAATTAGCGCCCAAAGTTGCTTCAGTGTGGCCTTACCATTAAACCAACTGCCTATCTACTACCTCTGGGAGAAATGATGCATCCTGAAAATCTAACAGCAATAAATAAAGCAGCAGGTTTCCAGTCTTGATAAGGCAAGATAGTAAAAGGGGATTTACTGATAACCGAGCCCTATTGATTCCTAACACATACTAGCCTGGGTTACTCTTTATGGCCACTTGACTCTTCTTTTTGTGACTACTATCACTGCATCTGCAGAAAGTGGTGGGGAGTTGCCTCTAATGAGGGACTGGCTGCTCTTACGCTTATCAATAAATACAATGCCTATTTCTACTAATGGGGCCACTGGGGAGTTTCAGCTCAGCAAGAATCCATTGTCCTCTCTATTGCAATAGGTTTATTGCCGTGTCATATGAATGTGACATACAGGAGCAGATTTATGAAAGCTTGAACTATGGAATACAGAAGCCTTCCCAGCAGTTAAATCTTGTGTTAGGAGTTATCAAAACTTAAATGACAGGAGAGTTATCAATGCTGATAAAGGACAGTCAGTTATGAGACAGCACAGTCAGTCAAGCTAAGAATATTGGTTTCTAAATGTGTGTATTAAAAAGGCTCGTCAGTGATCCATTTTTATTAGTACTAAAGTTTGAAAGGTACAAAGTCAACTTTGCCTTAACGTATTGTAATATAATGATAATTTTGTTACCATGATAAGCGATTTGGTGGTTTTTGCCCATAAAAATTCACCCTCATAGCAATGTAAGGGTATATCCAATGAAAATATACTTGCATGGTGGTTGGTGCCACAAATGTATTGTTACATAGTCGGTTGGTTGAATAATAGGTTGGTTGAAAAAAATAATAAAGTCCATCAAGATCAACCCCTTCAAATGTTGTGGGGTTATGCTGTTGTTGGGGCTCATCACTGGGATCTTTGGCCTGGGCCACCAGTACCTCATCACATTTACATATCAAAGGGGATCACCCGAAAAAATGATTTCAAATTGTATTTTATCACATTAGTCAAGCAAAATGAACTAGGGGTGCACCGAATCCACTAAGTGGGATACTGCTGAATCCCCCAATCCTTTGTGAAATATCAGCCGTATACTGAACCGAATCTGGATCCTAATTTGCAAATGCAAATTAGGGGCGGGAAGGAAAAAGTAGAAACAATTGTTTTCATTTCCTTGTTTTGTGACAAAAAGTCACACAATTTCCCTTCCTGCCCCTAATTTACATATGCAAATTAGGATTCGCGTTCGGCCGAATCTGAATCCTACTTTTAAAGGCTGAATCCTGGCTGATGCATCCCTAAATTACACTATATAAATTATTTAAATTGTGTTTCCTTCGGTCTGGCAATTATAGAAAGTGGCAGGAGCCATTATGTGGACACTGTTATTAAAGCAAGCCTTGCATCATCTCAAAATCTTTCTCACTGTATTGAATCTGGCCCAATGACTTCTAACGATGCTTATCGAGGAGAGTGTCAGCAGAAAAAATAAAGAGGTTGAGGAGTAGAAGAGCAATAGCTTGGAGAATAGGGCAATGTTCTAAGGTTTTTTGGTAGGCCTCTGGCATCCCAGTCCAACAGTGGGGGTACCAACTATCTCTATTAACTGTCAAACTGTCTATGGCAGGAAGATATCTATGCTCAAAATAAGCATTTATTGTTTAACCAAGCATGGTAGCATTGTATGAATACCAACTTAGTGATATTGAATATTTGGTGCACACAATAAGCTATATAGGGCAAAAGATTCTCCATAGAAATACAGTATATTCTCTGTAAAGGTTAACTGTACTCATCTGAAATATCTCTGTGTGTGCAGTAAATGTTGCCAAAGCATAATGCTTTCAGTAACTGAGTAGTAATAATGGTTATAAATTCCATATGAAATATTTCAGTGTACACACGGCCATCATGATGTAATGTGGTTTCTGGTGGTCCCACAAGGAGACTATTATACACTAACTGCCTGGTATTAGAACCACAACTTCTTTAGTATGCTCTATCCCTATACCAATCTGTATCTGATATTATAATAATAATTATACAACTAAGGTTTAATTAGTATGTGCTGAAGCCTCAAACAAAACCAGCCTGTAGGCTCCAACCCACCCTATACTGGAATGACTAAGTAAGACAAGGACAGTTATTTATTTATACACGATTCAGGAGTCACTGAAATTTTTTAAAAAATGCTTAATTTTAAATTCAAAAGATGCTGATGCTTTGTAAGCATCAGGCGATAGATGAGCTGACTTAGTTTCCATTCCACCAGTGGAATTTTATCCTGATAGAAAAACTGAGATGTTATTTATATAGTTTAAGTGCACTGATACCATAAAAAGTTAGTATGTTACAGATACAGGTAATGGAACGCAATCTACAGACTGCAAGTCACCCCAACAACTAGATTTTGAAACTTATTTATGCATTGCCGCTGTCAGGTGCAAGAATAGAAAACATTTGGCACTAATTCTCACTGCCCTTGCATTCTAGGTTGTATGTCTGCAAAATCTGCAGTGCGGAAATATTTCCTGCCCAAGTCTAAAATCTATTGGGGTAACACAATTTACCAGAAAACACCACCTGCTGGTCTTTCTGAGCTTTCTTACCCCCTTGCAGTGGTTCCCAATCTTTGGAGCTGGCCTCTCAAGGAAACTTTGGGACAGAAGCCAGTTAGGGTAAAACTGGAGGAGAAAGCTCGTTTACTTTCTAGAAACAACTGAAGCCCTAGTTTGAAAGTCAATTATGATGAGGTTTTTGGGTAGAAACATTTAATGCCCTAAATGATTAACACATCAATATTTTATTATACCTGCAACCTTGTTATGGGCATTGGGGGGCACTGGCCAAACGTTTGACCTCCAATGGGGTCTTGAACTAAAAAATTATGATAACTACTGCTTTAGGGCAATGGCAAACAAGGTATTTCAATCTTGCAGGGAAAGTGGAGGAACACAGATAATTCATCCTCCATTGACTTGACTGGTAATCTCCTTGATCCAGTTGCAGATCAGACAATTACAGAATAACTGTGTTTCTGCATCTGGGCAATTAGCACGTTGGGAACACGTCCCAGCATTTTGTATTATCTTTTTGCTGCTAATCGTTCCCTGTCTGCCACTGCCCTTAAACTGCCCTTTTACCCAAGGAATCTGTTCTGCTGTTTGATATATAGTCATACAGATATTATCTTCTAGGAAGAAGTTGTCTTTGCACTCCCTTATTATAGTAACTAATATATTTGTGCAGGTCAAGAAAAACTCAGCCCACATTCAACCCAAACCCACTCACAACCAACCCAAACCCACTCACAGCCAACCTCAACCCACCCGCACTCGCTAGCAGCCAACCCGAACCCGTCTGCACCGCCTTCTCCCTACTATTTATAGACCCCTGTAAAACTGGAAGCAGGAAGACAATAGTGTAAGGCCGCGACCTGCAAATGGTGTGCCGAGGTCAACCCAAACCCATCGACCCGCAGGTATTGGGCTGGCCCGTACATCACCTGTAACTAGGGTAGCCTCCTTTTATAGAAGAAAAATACCACTCTTGTTCCTCTTATCTGTTCTACCACCTCTCATCACATTTGCACCAAGCATTATTATTACTGGTTAGACCACTTAGCACCTCTAATAGTAATCCAGTAATTGCCACGAAATATTATGTTCCACAATTCCCAGTCTAAAAGTGCTCCTAACTCTCACTTGATGTTAGAAAGATCAATGAGTCCCTTGTGTAGAGCCATATTATTCATCATTTCTATTAGCCAGGTTGTGGATGGATCAAAGTTTCTCTTTTTCATCTAAATTGATTATTCCGAGGGTTATGTCACGTAATTGAGCTATATGCAGTCTCATGGGCAGCGACAGAATAGAAAATATGGAGACTTATTAGTAATTTTAGTTGCCAACAGTTAGAAGGACATTTCTAATTAGAAGGCTGGCTTTGATGTGGGGAAACCTGGTGTGCTTTCCAGGGCTAATGTTTATCTACTGAGGAGACGTTCTTCCAGATTTTATAACACTTTATGGTTCTGCTTCAATGATTTCACTCAATGGCCTTAAATAACCCCTAACCAAGTTGGCTGATTTCGTGCTTTTTTGCTTTTGTGGTAGCATTTTTCTCTGTAGGAGTATATTTATTGCCGTTGCCAGTGTCTGTAGTATACAAAGTGTCTCCAAACCAGTTTAATATCACCCAACTAGACTTTACAAGATAACTGTAAGGTTTATGGCACATTTGACCAGAGCATTTCCCAGAAAGCATAAAACCATACACAATCACTCAAAGTATTGTATTGATTTAATAACACCTATAACATCAGTGGGGTAACCATATTATTTTATCGACTGATGTTATACACAATTATAGGTAAAAAAGAACAGCAAAAAAAGTGAAGGTAAAGAACCGTAAGAGGAAACACAGGTCGTCATTTACATAAAGGAATTGTTATAATACTATAAAATACATTGGAGTCAATACACAAAATTCTGCTGCACTTTTTGTGTTAAATGTAGTAAAATAAAACACATTTCCACTGAATTTTAAGGAAAAGACAATTCCCTGGCTGTTACCAAAGGAAATGGTTCTTTATGGCTATGGCCGTAAGGATGTGGCTGCTAAGTGTCAGGTTTCAGGGGATGCTGGAGATGCCTCTAAATAGGGTCTTTGACTTTTTCTTAAATCTTTTCTATAATGAATTCATAGGGATTCAGTTGTAGCAGGTCTAGCAGAAAACAGAAAAAATGGTACGAAAAATACATAAAGGGTAGAAATACAAAATCCGAACTCAATCATAATAAATGAGCAGTCACCACAGCGGAGAGCATCCAAGCCTTAACTTGAAATGACTTGAAAGAAATTAATGAACTAAAGCAGTGGGAAAAGCAAATAGGATACTAGTCTGTACTGGGGGAGCTATTAGTAGGGGGAAGGGGGTTATTTTGGCACTTTACAGGTCATTGCTTTCACCTTGACCGTGGCATTCAATGTTGGAGACCTCCTTTGCATAATATAGAAACTATTCAAAGAAGAGCTAATTAAATGGTGCACAATATTAAGTTCTAAATGTAATGTAGTAAAGATATATATATGTCAGCACTCTCATCTGTTATGCAGAAAAAATATATATATACAGTGGTGTGAAAAACTATTTGCCCCCTTCCTGATTTCTTATTCTTTTGCATGTTTGTCACACAAAATGTTTCTGATCATCAAACACATTTAACTATTAGTCAAAGATAACACAAGTAAACACAAAATGCAGTTTTTAAATGAGGGTTTTTATTATTTAGGGAGAAAAGAAATCCAAACCTGTGTGAAAAAGTAATTGCCCCCTGAACCTAATAACTGGTTGGGGCACCCTTAGCAGCAATAACTGCAATCAAGCGTTTGCGATAACTTGCAACGAGTCTTTTACAGCGCTCTGGAGGAATTTTGGCCCATTCATCTTTGCAGAATTGTTGTAATTCAGCTTTATTTGAGGGTTTTCTAGCATGAACCGCCTTTTTAAGGTCATGCCACAACATCTCAATAGGATTCAGGTCAGGACTTTGACTAGGCCACTCCAAAGTCTTCATTTTGTTTTTCTTCAGCCATTCAGAGGTGGATTTGCTGGTGTGTTTTGGGTCATTGTCCTGCTGCAGCACCCAAGATCGCTTCAGCTTGAGTTGACGAACAGATGGCCGGACATTCTCCTTCAGGATTTTTTGGTAGACAGTAGAATTCATGGTTCCATCTATCACAGCAAGTCTTCCAGGTCCTGAAGCAGCAAAACAACCCCAGACCATCACACTACCACCACCATATTTTACTGTTGGTATGATGTTCTTTTTCTGAAATGCTGTGTTACTTTTCCTCCAGATGTAACGGGACGCGCACCTTCCAAAAAGTTCAACTTTTGTCTCGTCGGTGCACAAGGTATTTTCCCAAAAGTCTTGGCAATCATTGAGATGTTTTTTAGCAAAATTGAGACGAGCCTTAATGTTCTTTTTGCTTAAAAGTGGTTTGCGCCTTGGAAATGTGCCATGCAGGCCGTTTTTGCCCAGTCTCTTTCTAATGAGTCGTGAACACTGACCTTAATTGAGGCAAGTGAGGCCTGCAGTTCTTTAGATGTTGTCCTGGGGTCTTTTGTGGCCTCTCGGATGAGTTGTCTCTGCGCTCTTGGGGTCATTTTGGTCGGCCGGCCACTCCTGGGAAGGTTCACCACTGTTCCATGTTTTTGCCATTTGTGGATAATGACTCTCACTGTGGTTCGCTGGAGTCCCAAAGCTTTAGAAATGGCTTTATAACCTTTGAAATTGAACTCAGGTGTGATAAACCACAGTTAAGTTATTTTTTAACAAGGGGGGCAATCACTTTTTCACACAGGCCCATGTAGATTTGGAGTTTTTTTTCTCCCTTAATAACGTAAACCTTCATTTAAAAACTGCATTTTGTGTTCAATTATGTTATCTTTGACTAATAGTTAACGGTTTTTGATGAGCAGAAACATTTAAGTGTGACAAACATGCAAAAGAATAAGAAATCAGGAAGGGGGCAAATAGTTTTTCACACCACTGTATAATTTCCATATAACCACGGCGTAAGGGCAATGTATAACTAGGTCTGTCCAACATTTTCTATGTAGTGAGTTGTAGTGAGTTGCTGCTAAAGGAGTCGTGTTGTGCGGGCCAGCCCGAAACCCATGGGTTCAGGTCACGGGTGGGTTCACGCTGAGCTCTTCTCCTGCTCTCCCCACCCGGATCTAGACTCACATCCACCCCACCCATTTTGTGACATCACTGCAGGGCGGGTCAGGCGCTGGTCTATAAATAGAGGGGGGAACAACGGGCTGGGAGCAGGTTGGGAGGTACTATAGGCACCATCTCTCCCTACTATACCTGCTATCCAACAGTCACACTCCCTTCCCAGAGACTATTATTCCACTGTTACTATAGGCACCATCTCTCCCTACTATACCTGCTATCCAACAGCCACACTCCCTTCCCAGAGACTATTATCCCACTGTTACTATAGGCACCATCTCTCCCTACTATACTTGCTATCCAACAGTCACACTCCTTTCCCAGAGATTATTATCCCCACTGTTACTATAGGCACCATCTCTCCCTACTATACCTGCTATCCCACAGCCACACTCCCTTCCCAGAGACTATTATCCACTGTTACTATAGGCACCATCTCTCCCTACTATACCTGCTATCCCACAGCCACACTCCCTTCCCAGAGACTATTATCCTCTGTTACTATAGGCACCATCTCTCCCTACTATACTTAGCTATCCCACAGCCACAGTCCCTTCCCAGAGACTATTATCCCACTGCTACTATAGACGCCATCTCTCCCTACTATACCTGCTATCCCACAGTCACACTCCCTTCCCAGAGACTATTATCCAACTGTTACTAAAGGCACCATCTCTCTCCCTACTATACCTGCTATCCCACAGTCATACTCCCTTCCCAGAGACTATTATCCCACTGTTACTATAGACACCATCTCTCCCTACTATACCTGCTATCCCACAGTCACACTCCCTTCCCAGAGACTATTATCCAACTGTTACTAAAGGCACCATCTCTCTCCCTACTATACCTGCTATCCCACAGTCATACTCCCTTCCCAGAGACTATTATCCCACTGTTACTATAGACACCATCTCTCCCTACTATACCTGCTATCCCACAGTCACACTCCCTTCCCAGAGACTATTATCCAACTGTTACTAAAGGCACCATCTCTCTCCCTACTATACCTGCTATCCCACAGTCATACTCCCTTCCCAGAGACTATTATCCCACTGTTACTATAGACACCATCTCTCCCTACTATACCTGCTATCCCACAGTCACACTCCCTTCCCAGAGACTATTATCCACTGTTACTATAGGCACCATCTCTCCCTACTATACCTGCTATCCCACAGTCACACTCCCTTCCCAGAGATTATTATCCCACTGTTACTATAGACACCATCTCTCCCTACTATACCTACTATCCCACAGCCACACTCCCTTCCCAGAGACTATTATCCAACTGTTACTAAAGGCACCATCTCTCTCCCTACTATACCTGCTATCCCACAGTCATACTCCCTTCCCAGAGACTATTATCCCACTGTTACTATAGACACCATCTCTCCCTACTATACCTGCTATCCCACAGTCACACTCCCTTCCCAGAGACTATTATCCACTGTTACTATAGGCACCATCTCTCCCTACTATACCTGCTATCCCACAGTCACACTCCCTTCCCAGAGGCTATTATCCCACTGTTACTATAGACACCATCTCTCCCTACTATACCTACTATCCCACAGCCACACTCCCTTCCCAGAGGCTATTAACCTGAGTACTGGTGCTGCTATTTGGGGGGGGGAGGGGTAGACACACCTGTTTACCACCCCCAAGACAGCTCTGCCCAAACCTACATAAGGTTCCTCCTCCTATAATAAAAGAAAGCAAAAGTTAAAGACTAATTGTGTTTAATGTTACCATGGCGTCATTCATGCTTCCCCGGCAGTACAAATGATTTACAACACTGAGTGAAATGTAGCACAGCAATCTTAATGACAGAACAATCATTCCACTTGTCACACAATATACAATTAATGCCTCTTCTCTCCCATGAAGGATGTGGTATAGTGCAGAACTAGGCTAATTAATAACTATGAAAACAAACAGCATTCTTTGTATTCTGAATTAGTTCTGGGTGGAGAATAAATAAAATGTTTCACAGCACAGGAGGGATAAAGTTCTTATTATTCTTATGCTTTGATGTTGAATAGAAAGAACATGTTTAAAAATAAATATATATGTTGTAAATTTACACCTGAGTACCCCTCAAAGGGGTTGTTCACCTTTAAATGAACTTAGGCACTGATAATCTGAGGCAGTTTGCAATTGGTCTATTTTATTGGCTTTTCAGTTATTTCACTTTCTGTTCAGTAGATTTCCAGTTTGATTTCTCAGCAGATATCTGATTTTTAGAATCTTATTTACTCTAGCAACCAGGCAGTGAAAGAGTGGAATATGAATAGGTGAGATGCTCAATAGAAAGTTATAAAAAGTAGCAATAACAATAAAATTGTAGCTTCACAGAGCAATAGTTTTCTGGCTGCCAGGGTCAGTTGATAAGAGTCAGCAGAAGGAAACATAAATATAATTCAAAAACTATAGCAGATAAATAATGAAGACCAGTTGCAAAGTTACTAGAAATAGGACAATCGATAACATACTAAAAGTTAATTGAAATGTGAACCATCCCTAGAAACTTCGCCACCCACTTAAGGGTAGGACTCCATGGGCGATTTCCGTGGGATCCGACGCGCTGCACAAAAACGCAGGCATCACGTTGGATGCGACAGAAATAAGGTAAGTAATGCAAATGTCGGATTAAGTCGCAGCGTTGATCCAACGCGCACGACTGTCAGATGCCGACGCAGCATGTAGCATCTGCATTCAACAGTCATGTTGCGTCGGATCAATGCTGCGACACCATCCAACAATGCTATTACCTTATTTCTGTCACATACTACGTGACGCCTGCGTTTTTGCGCAGTGGGTTGGATCCTGCGGAAATCACCCTACCCTTAGACCACAGAGCTGTACCTCTGCGAGTTAGGGCTGCCATCTGTCTGGGGCTGTCCAGTTTAAAACATCGTGCTGGTTTTTAAAGTTTAGAAAACTGGGCAAAATGTTCTGATGGGTGTTAGCGTGACATCATAACTACACCTCTAGCATCACCAGACACACCCTGATATCACGGTGCCACACCTCTGATTTCATGGGTGTTATAATTGGGCTTGGTACCAGTGGCGTAACTATTGAGCAACAGGGGGGGGCGGACTGTGGGCTCTGTTTCCTCTATAGCTAATAAGAAAACCCCCTCCTCCCCAGCCACTCTCTTGCCGGAAAAGAAGGGGACGCAAGCCGGGGCAGGACTTGGGCGGATTTGGGACAGGCTAATTGGAGGCAGGGCTGGAAGTGGGCGGGAGGATGGGGGGCCCAGCGCATTCTAGTTATGTGACTGCTTGGTACCACTCAGTCCTTCCTGCCTTCAGTTCCAAATCGAGCGCTTCTGCGATTTCTGATGCAGGGAAAACCTGGAGCTACCCAAACCTCCGAATCAGGCGGTAGCTCCAATCACTGCAGTTCACGATTTGTGCTGAAGCACACGTGCAGTTATGTCACTTTTGGCACCATTGTGGTAGGTGCAGTGCAAGTACACCAAGAGCTTCACTCCTTTGCAACCACAACGGCACCGATTGTGCTCGAAATTGCACTTTACTGCGGATGTACATGTGCCCTCATATGTTTCCAGTCAACTCTTTGATCCAAGCTGTGAGTCCATTTATACGCAGCATAGATGAGAGAGCTGGCTGCAGTAGAGAAAATGTTAATCTATCAGCAAATTTTGATTCAATACATTTTGCACTAAATAATTTATAATGCAATTACCTTTTTAAACTGCCTGTTTAACTCCTTGTGAATTCCTCACAAGGGATGGCCTTTCCATCCGTTACTGTCATGTTCTGGATGATGAGCAGCATGGTATTTCCTTAGTCGTCTCTGCTATTCTCATGAGCTGGGAGAAGCCTCGCTACAAAGGATTAAAATCAACATGCACCGCATTAAAAGTCAGAAATATATTTCCCTGTTTATCAGGGAATTATGTTTGGCAGATGGTACTAAATGCACATATGTAGATTTCTAGGCTGCATACAATGCCCCCAGACTTCTCATGAGCTGTTATATAATTCTACAGTGATATAGATAATGTGTTTCACATAAAGGGCTCATTTACAAAGTTGTGCAAAAACCAAGGACAAAGCACTGTGGGTTTTTTTTTTTGCACCTTACACCTTGTTCCGTGGGTTGCACCCTTAAATGCATGTCATGTGATCCAGAAAGGAGTTTTCTCCAGTATAGGCTGAATAATTGAATAATGAGGGATAGGCTGACAAAGCTAGTGACAGTCTCAAACTGAAAATCGGACGATCGGCAATACATGCAGAGAAATTATCGTCAGACGTCAGAAATTTTCGAACCTGTCCGATCGACTAAACGACCGATCTCCGCTGGACGAAAAATGTCGGGACTCTCCACACACGTTCCGAAAATCATACGAATCCTCGATTTGTACGATGAGATCTTTGCGTCTATCCAGCTTTAGGGTTTTGTAAATGAAGCCAAGGGTATCTATTTTGATACACTTGGGACCTGTTATCCAGAATGCATGTGACCTGGAGTTTTCTGGATAACAGATCTTTCCATAATTTGGATCTTCATGTCTAGTAGAAAATCTAGTAGAAAATCATGTAAACATTAAATAAAGCCAATAGGTTGGTTTTGCTTCCAATAAGGATTAATTATATCTCAGTTTGGATCAAGTACAAGGTATTGTTTTTTTATTACGGGTATGGGATCCGTTATCCGGAAAAGCTCTCCCATAGACTCCATTTATCCAAATAATCCGGATTTCTAAAAATGATTCCCTTTTTCTCTGTAATAATAAAACCGTACTTGATCCAAACTAAGACAAACTGAGATATAATTAATCCTTATTGGAAGCAAAACCAGCCTATTGGGCTTATTTGATGTTTACATGATTTTCTTGTAGACTTAAGGTATGAAGATGCAAATTACGGAAAGATCAATTATCCGAAAAACCCAGGATCCGAGCATTCTGGATAACAGGTCCCATACAGTACCTGTACAGAAAAAAAAGGAAATCATTTTTAAAAAGTCTACGGGAGACAGCCTTTCTGTAATTCGAAGCTTTCTGTATAATAGGTTTCCGGATAATCGGATCCCATATCTGTAGTGTCTATAGTGCTTAACCCTGGGAGTTGTAGTTCTAACATCAGAAACGGAAGATTCCTAAATCCAGCAGAGGTCCCGTACCTTGGAATAATTACAGCAAACAACTTTGCTCTACTGGTTTGTCAGGGAACCACCTACCAATAAGTAATCCATTTAGCTGAACTTTTGCCGTGTGTTGCTTTGCTCAGGCAACCATACCCACCCCAAACACCCATAGGAAAAATAATTAAGCAAGAAGATAAAAACCTCTTAAATAAAACACCATCCTGTAACTGTATCTAACAGAGTAACGTTTCACTAACGACTCCTGAATCTCCCACAGTCTAGAATATCAGCATTGAATTACATCCCCTGCCAGACTCGACCTAATCCATTATCCTGTATAGAAGGGTGTTACCTACCCAAGCGCCCATAAAATTCTCCTTTTCTTTCATTTAGCGTTTTCATTTAAATACATGCAGATCCAGTTCGGCCCTTGTTAATTTATTCAATTACAAAGTACAACCCGAAACCAGGTTTTCTTTGCTGACTGACCTTGGTATATTCACAGCAAGGGAATTTTAATCAGATTTAACAGCAGCTTCATAGAACAACTCACTGGTACATAACACACAAGTAACAGCTCCCTGCATGCTGTTTATTATGTGAGTGGCAGCACTGTATTAAAGCTATATACCCACAGGAATGAAAGTGCTGGCTGCCAGCTTAGCTAGATTGTGAATAAGGACAAAGGCTTGTGTATTCTTTGTTCCCTATCACTTTAGATTGTAAGCTCTTGCGTGCAGGGCCCTCTGATACAGCTGTTTCATTTGGTAAGGTGGTCATACATAGTATAATAAAACCTGTTGATTTGGTCTTTCCCGACTGAGTCGGCAGCTTATTGGCCTGTGTATGGGGCCCTCCAATTAGCTGCCCGACTGATATCTGGTTAAAAATAGGGCAGATATTGATTAGGCAGATATGGCCAGGGCATAATTATAGAGGGAGCAGACTCTGCAACGCCTGGGAGGGCAGGTGGTATAGGGGTTTTAGTGAGACACCGACTTATAAGCAATTTAGAAAACAATTATCTTATTACCAACGTTTAGGGGAATCCTAACATGATTTTGCTGTGGTGCCCAATGACTTCTAGTTTGGCACTGTCCTGCATAATATAAAATGATTGTAAAGCATTACATAACTTGCTGGCACTCAGGGGCCACAGAAAATTATTCCACTTGGTTTTGATGAGGCCAAGCTGTAACTGAGTCCCATCTGCATTAAAAATGTTTACTGAGGGGAATTGGGGGGGTATCATGGTGATGCCTCTATTGGCACTATATATAAATGATGAAAACAAAGACCTACCGTACATAATTTATTCTTGATTGGGGTTCATATAGCAGTCTAGTTAAGAGAGTGCAATCTCTTTGAATTAGTGATGTGGACCCCCCTTTTCCAACACAAAACGGTTAAGGAGACATATAGGATAAATTAGAAAAAAACTATTTTTTAGGCAATTATGAGTAATATATGGTGTTGCTTTTACATGGTGCTACAAATTATTATTATCTTAAAAAATAGCCCCTTTATTGGAGCTCCCTATAGATGTTCACTGGTCCCTGTCTGTGTTTCAAATGAGGGGTGGGCGTGTCCTAATGGTCCCTGCCAGAAGCACAGTAAGAGGGGGACAGCCAATCACAGCCCTGCAGTCACACAAGCATAGACAGGCTTCAGTTCCCTATCAGGTCCTGCTAGCTGTTGATTGGTTCCTGTCCTACAGTGCAGTGAGCTGAGAGGCACCGGCTCCCCTGCACAGCCTGGGAATTCAGGAAATGGAAGGGAGGGATTATTAGGGTTTTTGCATAAATATTCAATAACTCTACCCTGAAACACTACTTTTTAAAGCACATTCCTTCTGTATCTAAATGAGTATAATGCTCTGGTACATTCTTATTTTATACACAAAATGTCTCCTTTAAGCGTGAGGAAATAAGGGGGAGGCATCGGGGCTGGTATCTGAGGTCCTTAACGTGTTCCTGATGCCAATTACAGGTATGGGACCTGTTATCAAGAGTACTCAGGACCTGGGGCTTTTGGAATAATGGATCTTTCCATAATTTTGACACTAGAAAATCATGTAACCATTAAATAAACTTAGGCTGGTTTTGCTTCCCAAATGGATTAATTATATGTTAGTTGGGATCAAGAACAAGGTACTGTTTTATTATTACAGAGAAAAAGGAAATCATTTTTAGAAATTTGGATTATTTGGACACAATGGAGTCTCTGGGAGATGGCCTTTCTGTAATTTGGATCTTTCTGAATAGCAGGTTTCTGGATAACAGATCTCATACAGTGGCATAATTAGATTTTACTGGGCCCCACAGCAAATAATTTTTCAGGTCCCCAAAATGTGTAGAGGTTGACCTGAAATTTATTGAAATTGTATATGAATTAGGGCCTCACGGGGCCCCTATACCTCATGGGCCCCCCTGGTCTGCTTCCTCTGTAGTTACACCTCTAATCCCATACCTGTATTGTGAGAGGCATTTGTTGAAATAATTCATCATCTGGGAACCCCGAAACCTGCAAGCCTCCAGAATCCTCTGGGTCTGCTGTCTTTATTGTTGTGCCACCGGGGCAGGATAAGAACTGACACAGCCAGCACTGAAATCCCAGATGTACATGAAAATATTTGGGCCCCATTCCCTATTTACTGTAATTTATTTAGCCACCTTGGGGGCTAAATAAATTACAGTTTATCCTGCTTATTTGTGAAATAAGCAGGATAGAACGTTCAGTTAAAGGGGAGGTTCACCTTTACGTTAACTTTTAGTATGTTATAGAATGGACAATTCTTTAGTAACTTTTCAATTAGTCTTTATTATTTTTTTTATAGTTTTTATACTTCCCATCTGACTGTTTCCAGTTTTCAAACTGGAAAGTTTTAGATGGGATCACTAACCCCATCTAAAAACAAATGCTCTGTAAGGCAACAAATGTATTGTTATTGCTACTTTTTATTAATCGTCTTTCTATTCAGGCCTCTCCTATTCATATTCCAGTCTCTTATTCAAATCAATGCATGGTTGCTAAAGTAATCTGGACCCTAGCAACCAGATTGCCAAAATTACAAACTAGATAGCTGCTGAATAAAAAACTAAACTCAAAAACCACAAATAATAAAAACCAATTGCAAATGGTCTCGGAATATCACTCTCTGCCAGAGTCCTGCGCAACCCAAACCCGGACCCGCAACTCGCATACTTACCAGCTTGAACAAACTACACGACTCGCAAGTACCTTATCCGCAAACCAATCCGCGACCCGCTGACCATCAAGAAACAAGAAGTGCTGTCATTGTAAACCGGAAGTGACATCATTAGAAGTAGGCATGATCAGAAAAAAAGGAGTTAAACAGGAAGTGCTCAGAAAAAAAGGAGTACGGTAAAACTCGCTATTGAGAAGACCTGTGACCGCCCCACGACCTGCAAACCCGGAGAACCGCTGACCCGCAACAATACCCGCTCCCGAAACTTCTACCTGCAACCCACAGGGTACCCACTGCAGGACTCTAATCTCTGCATCATACTAAAAGTTAACTCAAAGGTGAACAACCCCTTTAATATAAGCAGGGCCGGATTTGACTAAGCGGTGCCAGAGGCCAACTTGATCCCAGTGCCGGCCGCTTACGCTCATCTCCACCCCCGCTCCCCATTGCCGCAGGGTCCTATCGCCAGCCGCAGCGCCCTAAGGCACAGAATCACTGGGGAGCTTTGCGTCCCCAGCGTGTCTAAGGATGCGGCCTAAAATTTCGCCGCCCTAGGCCCAGCTATATTGTTGTAACCAGGGCCGCTCCGGCCATGAGGCAAGGTGAGAATCTTGCCTCAGGCGGCACGGAGCGGCCAGTTACCAGGGGCGGCAAAAAGCCGCCTCTGGTAACTTTAAGAGCCGAATTTCCATTTTTTAAAACGGAAATTCGGCTATTCTAGCGCAGCGAGCGCAATAGCGCTCACTGCACTAGCGATGCGGCCCCTCCTCCACCCGCTCCGACGCTGGTAGTTAGAAGAGCGGAGCAGGAGGAGGGGCGGCATTGGGGCTGCAGCCCCTGAAACGTGCCTGGTTGTAACAATGAAATTGTCTGATCCCCTGCTACATTCTAGATCAGTGATCCCCAACCAGTAGCTTGCGAGCAACATGTTGCTCACCAATCCCTTGGATGTTGCTCCCAGTGGCCTCAAAGCAGGTGCTTATTTTTGAATTCCTGACTAAAGGTGGCCATAGACACACAGATAATATCGTACGAAACAAATTTTCGTCCGAAATTCGTTGAGTGTATGGTGGAAAAAGAGCCGACCGATATGGGCAGAAGACTTGGATATCAGTCGGCTCGTCGATCGGGCTGGACAGAAAATTTAGATTGGGTGCCTTTGAAGGGACCCAAACATCGGCCATTGTTAGTGCTGAATCATCAGATACAGGTAGAATTCTATTGTTTCTTCCTGTATATCTACATGTATATCTGACGATTCAGCTCTACACGTGTGTATTGACACGAACGATCTTTCTTGGAAAGATCTTTTCCAAAAAAGATCGTAATTGTTACTTCTATGGCCACCTTTAGAGGCAAGTTTTGGTTTCATAAAAAACAGGTGTACTGCCAAACAGAACCTTCTGTAGGCTACCAGTCCATAGAGGGGCTACCAATTAGCTGATCACAGCCCTTATTTGGAACCCCATGGACTTTCTCATGCTTCTGTTGCTCTCCAACTCTTTTTACATTTAAATGTGGCTCACGAGTAAAAAAGGTTGAGGACCCCTATTCAAGAGCCTCCTTCCATCCACACCCTGTATTTATGCCCCTGCTAACATAAACCATGGGCCACCTTTAGACTTTTCATTGACTACACGTATGGCAATCCCATTTGTAAAGAAATTTTAGGAGAGCTCCTGGGATGACATCACAGGCTATAAAATTTCAAAATATTGTATTATTTTGTTATATTTCTGTTATACTTATCTCAGGTTTATATATACATGACTATACACAACATAAGCTATTTAGTTATCTTTAGGGTTGCCACCTTTTAAAAAAAAAAAAATTACCGGCCAGTGGTGGGGGCGGGAATTAAGGGGCCGACCATGATGCAAAAAGGAGCGGAGCCGGCGGGGTGTGACACAAAAGGGGCGGGGCCACATGTAGTGCCACAAACGGGGCGTGGCCCCATTGCTAAAGCCGAAGAAAATGTACGTTTTCACCGGCGGGCATAGGCTTTTGTAAATAGAATTACAAATTACCGGCAGCTACATTTCCGGTAAATTTGTAATACCAGCCCTGGCAGGTGTTTTACTGGCTAGGCCGGTAAAATACCGGCTGGGTGGCAACCCTATCTTCCAATAGTGGGATATAATATATGATTTGTCCCTTTTGTAAGCCAAAGATTTCTCTGCCAGTGAGCAGAGGCCCTTAATATTCCTGTTCACTGCAAGCAGAAGCCCCTTTATATACACCCAGTTATTTGCACCCGGTCAAAAACTGGGCTACATGCACCTAGAGGCAGCTCTTGAGATTTAAGTTATATAGAGAAAAGTTATATAGAGATAAGTTATATAATATAAGAGCTGACTATAGCCAGACACTACTAGTTGGTTACTTGATCCTACTTTTCCAGTCTAGAGAACAATGTTGATAGAGCTGTATTGTGACTAGATAGGATTACAGAGGGTGTGGATCATTAGGAAACTAAACACAATCACACACACACAGGTCAGTTGATAAGCACTACTTAGCTCTGACTAAGCTCTGAGAGTCCACATTTATATTAGTAATGCAGCTTATATGGCTGTTTATATTAAGCTGGGCATACATATGGAGATCTGCTCACTTAGTGACTTGAGGTTGGCGATATCGGGCTGATCCGATCGTGGGCCCTAAGGATTTTTAACCCAGCCGATCAAATTCTGCCTGACTTTTGACCAGATATCGATATGGGAAGTTATTGGGCTCTTTAGCAATTTTCTAGGGTTTGACTGTTCAGTTGGAGACACAAGAAGGATCAATATTGATACCCCAGGGAGTAAAGGTGGCCATACACGGGCCGATAAAAGCTGCCGACAGACCGTGTCGGCAGCTTATTGGCCCGTGTATGGGGGCCCCCGACGGGCTTCCCCGATCGAGATCTGGCCGAAAGTCGGCCAGATCTCGATCGGATGGGATTAAAAATCCCGTCGGATCGCGGCCGCATCTGTTCGTTGATGCGGTCCCGCGATCCGACCGCCCGTTTGGCGAACGCTAGGATCCGATCGTTGGGCCCTAGGGCCCACGATCGGATCAGCCCGATATTGCCCACCTCAAGGTGGGCATATCGGAGGGAGATCCGCTCGTTTGGCGACATCGCCAAACGAGCGGATCTATCCGTGTATGGCCACCTTAAGTGATAGTAAGCAGTAATGGCCATAAGTGCAGGTGCATAAGACAGTCGGGATTGGACAGGTGGTAATGGCAGGACCCCAATATGAGCTGAGCCTTATGACACTTCCTCACTTACACATCTGAATTTGGGAGAGGGGGGGCATATATGTGCCTTCCCCTACCCACCCACTTCCATCTATTATGGCTTCATACATTGAAGGACTTTGTGATGCTGAGACTCTATCATGGGCACTATTAGCCAAAATACAATGTATATTTGTACCTGAAATCAGTGAGAGATGTTTAATAGAGCAGCTCTCAAAAATGTGTGGAGTGAAAAGACAAGGTACTGGCACACAGTAGCACATGCAACAGGGGATTGACCCCTACGTATTTATTGTGTCAAGCAAAGGTTCACAACGTTTCGGGGGCTGGCCCCTTCGTCAGGTGATTAAAGGGGTGGTTCACCTTTAAGTTATGTTATTGTATGGCTGATTCTAAGCAGATTTTCAATTGGTCTTATTTATTTTTATATATAGTTTTTATAGAATTATTGGCCTTCTTCTTCTAACTGTTTCCAGCTTTCAACTGGGCACTTACCCTATCTAAAAAGCAAATGCTCTGTAAGGCTACAAATGTATTGTTATTACTACTTGTTATTACACATCTATCTATTCAGACCCTCTCCTTTTCATACGTCAGTCTCTTATTCAAATCAATACATGGTTGCTAGGGTAATTTGGGACCTAGCAACCAGACACAAACTGGAGAACTGCGTTATAAGAAGCTAAATAACTCAAAAAACACAGATAATAAAAAATAAATTCCAATTGCACATTGTCTCAGAATATCACCCTCTAATCTAAATCATACAATTTAAATTGAACATTTTTTTTTTAATTTAAGGGTTGTATTTATGGAGCTGGGGTACATACTCAGGACTGGACTGGGATTCAAAATAGGCCCTGGCATTACTAGTACACAGAGGCCCAAACAAGTCAACTCTGCTCCTTGAGCCATTGGCCTTAATCCGGCCATAGACTCAAAGATCCGCTCGTTTGGCGACATTGTCAAACGAGCGGATCTTTCCCCGATATGCCACTAACGGCATGGCTATAATGGGGGTAATTCGAACGATCAAATTAGGATACGCCAAGGGGCTCAGATGGGTCAGTCGGTTAAAATTCAAACCTTCCCGATCGATATCGTGGCCAGATATTGATCGGGAAGACCCGTCGGAAGCCCTAATACACGGGCAGATAAACTGTCAAATTGGTCCAAACTACCGATATCGGATTATCTGCCCGTGTATGGCCACCTTAACTCCCACATGTAGTAAAAAGTGCAATGTTGACCCTGGTGCAGTAAAGCAAAGCAAACAAAATGATGTTTCATTTTCAACATGTTACTAGTAACTGCTACCTGCTTTTTGGTTGCTATTGGTGACTAGACCTGTAGCAATTTTTACACCTTAAAAGGGTATGGCTATGGTTGGACTAAACAATCAGGGTTTGTCCAAATCCAAATCCTGCAAAAATTGATAGGTTTCAACCAAATCCCAAACAGTATCCTGGACTGAGTGCATCCTTAAAAATCAGCACATAGTTGCTCTTTAGAGAATCCAAGCCATTACAGAGCATTTATCTCCTGGATGTAGGGAGAACCAGTTGTTTTCACAAATATAACAAAGCAGGAAGAAAATGAGCACTTGCCTAACTTGATGTCTCACAGTGATGTATTGCATCTACTGCTTGGAAATGTGTTGGTTTATTGCTCTCTAACAATAACGAGCATTTAGTACTGCACTGGTCCCAATGTCCTTTTTAACATCACTGATAATGCTTCAATTTGGTATTTGCCATGAGCAATGTGATGGCTAAATGATAGATTGAGTCATACACTTCCCAGCATTCACTGATCAATGGGCTTTTCAGAGTTGGGTTTACACTTATTTGCATAGGAAACCAACTTTTGACTTTATTTATCAGTCTGCATTTGGCTTTCCAAGCCCAAACATCTAGATATTTGCTATTTTGCATTCCATTGTTTGGCTTTGTTTCCTCAACTATAGATTTGAACGTTCAGGGTTTGTACAACCTCAAAATTGCATTTCAGACTTGAAACAGCCAGTTACTGCTGAACCTAGCCTAGAGAGGAGGCCATGAGAAAACAAACTGAGCTACTGCTGGACTTAGCTTAGGGAGGAGGCCAGGAGAAAGCAGACTGATTTGCTGCTGTACCTAGCCTAGAGTGGTCATTATAGAACAGATTAGGTTACTGTTGAACCTAACAAATATACTGATTCACTGTGGTGTGTGTCTCTCCTGCTGGAACATTGTCCAAAAAATGAATGTAAATTTCAAAATGTTCCTTATTTCATTAAAAAGTCATTCACAGTAGTCTAATCCCAAACAGACCCGCAGTCCAAGGGCCATATATAGACTTACTGTTAGTTGAGAAAGGAGCCCAAGGTGCCCAAGGTGGGCACTTACTGTTGAACCTAACCTATAAAGAAGGCCATGAGAGAACAGTCAGTTACTGCTGAACCTAGCCTAGAGAGGAGGCTATGAGAGAATGGACTGAGTTACTGCTGAACCTAGCCTAGGGAGGAGGCCATGAGAGAACAGACTGAGTTACTGCTGAACCTAGCCTAGAGTGGAGGCTATGAGAGAACACACTGAGTTATTGTTGAACCTAGCCATGTGAGAACTGAAATCATGACATTTAGGTCTAGCTATTCTGGATATTTAGCAAAATATTATGCACAGAAAGTTGGCTCCACTCTTACCCAACTGACTTAGCAACTGCAGTGACAGCAAATGAGCAGAATTATGGCTAAAAAGAACCAGGACTGGCACACTTTCATGTCATTAGAATGATCAGCTAAATATCAGTACAATTCAGCTATGCACAATTTGGCATCATCTGATCCAACCATAGTCAGACTGTGCAAGTTGATGTGTCGCTGGATCCTGATTTGTTTGCTGTTTCTTCTTGCCTGAGGATCATTTGTCACTCTGCAGGGGGCCCACACATGCAACAGGTATGGCTGGACACTGACTAAACTGCACAAACTATCTGGATGTGTCGGACCAGTGTTAAATACTTTACACATTCAGGGTTAACAGTTCTGTGCATAGGAGACAAAGGTGTCCTATTGTTTCCAACAATGGAGCAAGAGAAATCTTAATAAATGTCATTAACAGGCTTAAGGAACAAGCAAACAAGGCAGAACAGCTGTCAGAACCCTACATATGTGTATTAGCCAGCGACAGCACACACACAACACAACACTCTTCAGGAAAGTGTTAGAGGTTTAACAGGAAGAACAAAGGAAAGATAATATTCATTTATCCCAATCTTTCCCTATTGCAACTAACGTTATCAGCTGATTTATTTACACTGCAGTATAATAGTAAATGGGGAAATCTTAAATCCATCAATTCTCCCAAAAAAATTCCAAGGTACTCACCTGGGGAAAAATAATACAGGTATTGGATCTGTTATCTGGAAACCCATTATCCAGAAAGCTCCAAATTATGGAAAGGCCGTCTCCCATTTAATCCAAATAATCCTAATTTTTAAAAAAGATTTCCTGTAATAATAAAACAGTACCTTGTACTTGATCCCAACTAAGATATAATTAATCCTTTCTAGAAACACAACAATCCTATTGGCTTTAAATAATATGTAAATAATTTTGTAGTAGACTTAAGACTCTTATGGAGATCCAAATAATGGAATATGCCTTATTTGAAAAACCCCAGGTCCTGAGCATTCTGGATAACAGATCCCATGTAGTACAAGAGAGCAATGCGGAAGAAGCTGCAACTATGGCCTTTAAATGGAAAAAAAGGGGGGAAAAGAAAGTGTGTATTGATCTTGTCCTGTGGGAAAAGATTTTTTCTCTATGTAGATTATTTAATGTTTCAACAGTATTAAAGATAAAATGTTACTGACTATATCTAATGTAAATCCTAATTAGTAGGGATGCACTAAATCCATCAACATCACAAATACCGAATCCCTTACAAAAAATTCAGACAAATGCAAAGAATCTGGAAAATAACATTTGAGAGATATCCCCAAAAATCTTCTTCCTGCTTTGACCGGCGCATGCGCAGTAGGAGCATTTCGCCGGTACGATCTACTGCACATGCGCCAAAAGTCACAAAGTGAAATCGGAAAACTGTCGGTAGATCTGTACCGGCGAAATGCTCCTATTGCGCATGCGCCAAAACGCCGGTCAAAGCAGGAAGAAGATCGCGTGGAAGAAGATGGTGCCTGTGAACTCCCTGGACTGGACCTGCGCAGAAGGGTAAGTAACAAGTTAGGGGCATTTGCCCAGCTGGACAGGTAGGCCAGGGGGGAGGAGGGAGGGTGGGCAACACACAGGAGGGGGGGAGGGTTTTTGCGCCGACTGGGTTTCCTTCTCCTTTAAGCTTAGTTAACAGACATGCAGTCTACCTGATGCATTCACTGTAGTAGGAACTGTCTATAAGTGCAGCTGTTGGACACATGGTGGGACAATGTAGTATCAGGTACAATGTTTGCCAAAGGTCTTGTAACCCTTAGCAACTGATCAAATGTTTGCTTTCAAACAGCAGACCAGGATGCTACCTGCTGATTAGTTTATTGGGGTACTTATACTGGAGGAAATTCTACACTGACAATTTCAGACTTACACAGGGCTGGGGTTCCATGTTCCCTTCTAGCCTGGTTGACATTTGCAAAGAGTCTGTATGTTCCTCCTGTGTCCGTGTGAGTTTCATCAGGGTGCCCTGGTTTCCCCCCACACTTCATAAACATACAGGCAGGTTAAGTGGCTCTTGATAAAATGTATTAAACAAAAATCTGTTATAGGGAAGGCTCTGAAATATGGTACCAGGACCGAACTGTGGGTACTATCAGGGCAGAGATACTCGTAGAGATTAGTCACCGAGCGACAAATCGCCTATTCTTCGGGCGACTAATCTCCTTCAACTGCCTTCCCACCGGCTAAAAACTAAATCGCCAGTGGGATGGCACTTGGAGCACTTTGTTTTTCGAAGTCGCCCGAAGTTGGCTCGTGAGGCTACTTCAGAAAATGAAGTACTCCAAGTGCCATCCCACCGGTGATTTTGATTCTAACCGGCGGGAAGGCCGTTCGGGGAGATAAGTCGCCCGAAGAAGAGGAGATTTGTTGCCTAAACCTCCCCTAATCTCCACGTGTGTCTCTGTCCTAACAATTAAAGAGGAATAGTGCAGAAAGCCAATTTAAACACCACCAAAGTGTAATGAGTCCAGTTGCAAAAACAAAAATAATAAAGGAGAGGATATACTCACAGTTCATCCCAGTCTATGGGTATATAGAACAACAGCAAAATTTTGGATTTGTCCTCAAAAACAAAATAAGGCAAAAAGTAGTTAAAAATACAAGTACATTTTTTAGGACATTACAGGTGGAGGCCTATAGTCTGTGGGTTATGTAGAGTTGCCACCTTTGCTGATGGCTAAACCCGAACAAGGGGGGGGGCAGATAGCATCGGGGGTGGGGCAGTGATGTAGGAACAGACATGATGGCATCAGAGGTGGGCACAGTGATGTTGGTGGAGTTACGACACCGGGGCGAGTTCAAAACCCCACAGATGGCAACCCTATCTCTAGCTATATTCTGCTTTATGACTAAGCCCAATCCTTTAATTACAGGTATGAGATCTATTATACGGAAATCAGTTATCCAGAAAGTTCTGCTAATTTACAGCAATGCTAATTTTGAAAAAACATTCTTAGTTTTGATTGTTTTGCCTTTTTTTTTTTGGATCTGTAATAATAAGAAATGAACTGCACTTGATAGTAACTAAGCCATGTTGAAGCGAGTATCTTAGTATTTAAATGCTTTTTATGTATTGGCCAGATTATTGTTCGGGTTTCATAAGGCTGAAAACAGAACAGAAAGTTCAGACCAGTGGCGGAACTACTGGGGGAGCAGGGGGTGCGAGCGGGCCAGGGCCCGCACCCCCTCAGAGCCCGTGCACCGCTGAAAATGCGGCCGTACGGAGGGGGACGGGCCCGGCTGTGCGTCACGCACCAGGGCCCGCCCCCCTCTAGTGATACTACTGGTTCAGACCCGAACAGGCCTTACAAAAAACGAACTGTTCGAGTGACTCGAACAGGTGGCAACCCTAGGGTTCTGCAAATGCCTGAAGGGCTGCTGTAAAATGCCATAGAAAGTGACTATTACGTGGGCTGGTGGGGGCTGTTTGGGCCTCTGTGTAATTGAAATGCCAGGGCCTATTTTATATCCCAGTCCAGAAGTGCCGTCTATGTCGAGTTTTGTTATTGGATAAAGTGGGACACTGGAGACTGAGCACCTGGCAGGGGGAGGAGCGAGCGTTGAGCTAGATTGGTCTCTTCCTTTTTTCGTGTTTATACAGTAACACTGCCATTTCCAGTAGGGTAAAATCGAGCGCAAATCCAGATAGGCCCCATGTGTCCCCCTTTTCTCATATATAGATCCAGCTGTAGATGGGTGCTATTTATATGTATGGGGCTCCCCAGGTATAATCCTTGGCAGGCCCGGACTGGCAAATGCCAGAGGGGCTGCTATAAGATGCCATAGAAATTCAGTATTTAGTGGGCTGGTGGGGGCTGTTTGGACCTCTATGTGGACTGATTGGGCCTCTGTGTACCTGAAATGCCAGGGCCTGTTTTAATTCTCAGTCCAGACCTGATCCTTGGCTCATGGGTGCTGGTGTAGGTGCCAGGGTGTCACCCTGTATATATATATTTTTTCAGGAGGGTATAAGATATATTCATAAATAGTAGGAAGTTTCACTTGTGGTATTACTTTCCCTTGAATGGATTGAGATGCAGGGGGAGCAGGTATAATAGATAGAGAAGAGTCTGTACCGCAGAGCCTCTCACCTGGAGGCCTGTCACAGTGGGGGGCAGCTGGGAAAGGAAGGGGCCCTATTGATTGTCTGTGGGGGGCCACTAAATGCTGTTTGTTATTCTCAGTCTGATCTGATTCTGCCTGGGGCTGTGAGGGTCTCTAATCCATTTTTATCCCCGCCCCCTCCTGTCGCACACCCTCGCCCCGCCCACATTTACTCTCTGCTCGTTCTGAGCTGCAGCCGCCGCTGCCAGACTCGTCTTGGGACTGATCGCTCCTACTTCCCCGGCTTCTCTCCTCGGATTTATCCTCGGCTTTTTATCCCTCCATTGGACCCGTACTAACAGCCAGGATTTACGCACGTGGATTTAATTCTGTCTATCCGAGCGATGTGTCTGGGGGGACTCGGCTCAGGGAGAGCCGCCTGCAGTCTTGGGACGGAACCGGCACCGTGTGTAGTAGTATAGTAGTACTGAGCTGCTCGAGAGCTGCTGGAACAGGTACAGTAAGTGCTACATGCAGCCCTGCTACTATATAGTCTGCTGTACTGCACCCCATCACTAGCAATGCTCCTCCACACCTGTGTCTAATAACCCTATAAGCTAACAATCTATTACATGTTCTATCATTAGCCCAGACCCCGTTAGCAATCTTTTGCACACCTATCATCAGCCCAGAACTGCTGCCTCTACCAACCAATATAACAATCTATTTCACCCCCAACATTAACCTCCTACTAACTGGTGTGCTAGACTTAAAATGTGCCTTATGAGCTATGTAGCAGATGAGCTTACACTCTAGTGCACCCTATATATGATGCTGCTCCCCTCTGTAGCCAGTACCAGAAAGCGAACAGTCCGGGAACCCCAGTGTGGCACTTTTTGGAGGTTGATGGGAGTTATACCTAGGGCTGCGCTGTGTGACCTTTCACAGAATTCCTGCCAATCTCCAGCAGGGTGACAGGAGTTCACACAGGGGCGCTGGGAGTTTGATATAAGCCAGGTGCCAGCGTTACACCTGTTGCTGGGAGCGCTCTGCTGGTGGATCAGGAAATGTGCACTGACTATGCAGCACTCTGGCTGTCACAGGGTTAACCAGCTCCCAGAGCAGAGTGTAGGGTTGTCATGCTGATCAGTGCTGGGAGTTGCTGATCTGTTGTGAGAGTTGCTGGTTGGTGCTGGGAGTTGCTGGTTGGTGCTGGGAGTTGCTGATCAGTGCTGGGAGTTGCTGATCAGTGCTGGGAGTTGCTGATCAGTGCTGGGAGTTGCTGATCAATGCAGGGAGTTGCGGTTGTTTAATAACTGCCGGATTGGAATCTTTGCCCATACTTAGTGGGTTTAAAACATCGCTGCCCCAATGGGGGCTGTTATTCTGCACAACTACAAAAAGCTTTAGCATTTCTGTTCCCATTGCTCCCACGGATCCACGACTTGAGCTGAAAGTATAAATACATGAAAAGGAGCAGCAGGTCCTTCTGGTTTTGGGACAGGATTACTCGACACAACAGGGCACTTGATAGGGAGGAATAAGGCTCTTAATCCTGGGAAGACTTGTTACCCCAAGCATTGAAGTGTGTGCCGGCCGCCCCCCCCCTGCTAATCTCTGTGTGCATCTTCCCAACTTCTCTGGTTGCTAAGGGGCTTCACTTCCTGTTTGTCCTTCCCAAATTCCCATGCTTCGCCCAGAAACCAGCGCAGGGACCAGACAAAGGCTTTACCAGACTGAAAGGCTTTTGTGCTGCTTACTGGCTCTTATTACCATAAAAGTGATGGGTTTCTAGTCCTCAAACATGCAAATGGCCCATCTGATGGCACTTCAACGTGAGGCACCCCGTACTTCTCCCCCCACAGCACCACCAACGCTCTGAGATTCTCTTTTTTTTCCTTTAATTAGTTTGAAAAATCCCCAGTACATGAAACTATTTTGCTTAGAAACTGTCCAAGGATAAGCTGCTTGCAGGCGGCTTGATTAGCCCTGTGTCAGTAATGGAGGTCACTGCTGTGACTGTTCCACCGCAGGCGATATATGGCGTATTATGTACCCTCTCAGGGAATAAAAAACGACTGTCAAATACTGTATATGGATATGGGATTAGGTTACCAAGGACTTCAATAACGGTATACAGGCCCATAGCCGAGTTAATTTTATCTACATTTTACAGCAGGGGAGTATATTATTTTCTCTTAAAGCAAAAGTTCTGCCAAGTCATGCAATGGAAGTGACATCATTACAATGATGACATCACAAAGCACCATTTTTTAAGGATATACATACAGGTTATATGTGGGTCTTGTTTATTATAAGACTATAATATCTCAGTGATGAGGTCTGTGTCCTTTTAAAGGAAGAAGGGGGTGAAAATCCCCTCCCCCCGGGGGGGGCTGCATTGCTAGGGGCCTCTTCTTCTCTACCTCCACTTCTATCTAATTTAGAGCTGCAGATTATAGCTAACTGGAGAGGAGCACTCCACCAGACATGATATACTGAGATGTAGGGTAGGAGGCCATTGCTATAATTAATATTGTATACAGTTATGGGATCTCTTATATGAAAACCCGTTATCCAGAAAGCTCCAAATTACAGAAAGGCTGCCTCCCATAGACTCCGTTTTATCCAAATAATCCAAAAAGTGATTTTCTTTTTCTTCTTAATAATACAATAGTGCCTCATACTTGATCCAAACTAAGATATAATTAATCCTTATTGGAAGCAAAACCAGCCTATTGGGGTTATTTAATGTTTACATGATTTTCTAGTAGACTTAAGATATGAAGATCCAAATTACGGAAAGATCCGTTATCAGGAAAACCACAGGTCCTGAGCATTCTGGATAACAGGTCCCATACCTGTATATTTTCTTTACTTCTGAAAGACCAAATCCCAACCAGCTCCACCTGTTCATCACATCCCCAGGCTCCACCCTGGCTTTCTACCGAAGCAACAGTGTTGTAATCCGTTGATACGACATTCCCTAACATTATAAATGTACATAGGAATGTGGGTATGTGTCAACTGCCATAGTGAAACACATCTGTTTATCCATATGGGGTATAGGTACCCAATATGTACTTCCTAGTGCCATATGAAATGACAGTTAGTTGACCCGCACAAGTTTTCTTTCCCCACACTGGGAGTGAAACAAATGCTATAAAGGGTCTAGTGGAGCTATGTGGTGTTCATGGAAGTGACTGTGGGCAGTACAATACAGATTTGTGTTGGGGTTTGTGTGTGCCGAGGCTAGGTGCGGTGCCAGCATCGACTCATTCAGGCTTGGGAGCATTACCTGGCAACGTAACTGATTAACAGCTCCTGCTTGGGAAATAAATCAAGCTCATGTAATTGTACCTTTAGCCCCTGTGTGAGCTGGATCCTGGCTCTCGTTTTGCCTTTCCCAACTGCAGAATAAATATGCAAGCATGTAGTTTAATCTCCGTGTATTTACCCTGGCTACCAGGATTTACATTCTAGTCTATTAATCAGCAAAGCATTTCCCACAGGGTAATACCGCAGGCCCCACAAACAAAGTACCTTTCATTTAAGGAAAAAAAAAAAGATCTGGAAGTTGTGTTTTGAATTCTCTCCCAAAATTTCCACCCAGCGAAACGGTTTGACTTCACCCACTCTAAAAATATCCCCGCTGAAATACTCTGCCCGTCTTCAAGCTTTTTTTCATATAAGCAGCTCACAATACTTTGCTTATTTAGCCAGGGCATGCTGTTTCTTTCTTTCTTTCTTTTTTTCTTGTCTTCTTTCTTTTCAACTTATTTATTAAAGCTAGTCTAAAAAGGAAGATGGGCAGAAATGCTATATTTTATAGGCTGGACTTACTGTACCAACCCAGAGGTTCGGCAGCCCTTTAACCGTAATGATCCAGGCTTTCAAAGTTGGGTATTTTAGGCTATTAGTATTTGTCAGGTGGTCCCTAAGCTCAGATAAATGACAGCAGCCCAGAACATGTTTTGGGAATCAACAGAAACGAAGATGGGAATCCACCAGGTGTATCTATGGAGGCACAGATCTTCCCTACTATAGGACTGTAGTCACCTTGAGCTAGTAAAGAAGCTATTTCTAGCCTACTTTTTTGCTAAGCTGTAGTTCTCCTTTAATTGTTTCTCCATACAAGTTACAATTATAAATGACCCCACTCTATTCCTTTTTTAAACCCTGAACCTTGGGGTGATAACAAAAAGATAACAGTGTGGTTCATTTTATTTAACTGTTACAATAGCACTGACACCCAAAACCCGGCAACTTCAAAGGGGCCTTTTTTAAACATTTTTGCTGTGCCTTAAAGTACATTATTTTCTACATGACACGTCCAGCTTCCATTAAAGATGTCTCCCGCTAAAGTCTTAACAATGTACTCTTAACAGCAACAAAAGCTCACTGCTCGCTCACTTTGTTTTACAGGGGCAAGCAGAAGAGTGACCTATGGAGTTCCCCGGACAATAGATGTAAAGACAAGGCACAAAAGAGGTCCAGCCAATGACAGCCGGGATCTCAAGACAATCTATGGATACGGCTTATTGTTTCTGAACCTGAGATTGCCCCTACCCCGATGCTCACATGGTTGAGAGTATGACGTCACTCTGCAATGGCTGTGAGAATGGCACAGTAGCTAATTCTCAAGCTATAGATAATGGCGACTTGAGAACTTTAACTGATGGGACCGGCCATGGTGGAGAACCTAGCACCAACCAAGATGATCTACACAATGATAATCAGAACTCTTCTAAGATTGTGTACTTTTTTACCACCTCCAAACAAAGGACCAACCTGAATAATGACCGTCCCCGTTCCATGATGGCTGTGGGCAACTCATCGACGTGGAATGCTTTGTCTTCCTTGAGAAAGATGGGCTCCTTCAAGAAACTGAAGTCGTCAGTTCTGCAGGGAATCCAAGCAAAAGAAAATGCCAATATTATAAGTGACCATGAGACGGAGGTTCAGAAGTGTAAGCCTTGCAGAATGCCTATATCAAAGTCCATGCAGGATGGATATAATCTGGCCGATGGGTTACAGTCTGATGGATCAGATGCAGAGGAAACCGATAATGCCTTCTTGAGGAGCACTCATAGATCTCGCAGCATCAGGCGCGCCTACGGATCTGGCCGTATTCATTTATCAGATACAGACAAAGCTTGTGCCTCACAAAGTCCCCTCAGGCCCTTGTCGCCGGTTGGCCAAGAGCACAGTAATTGTGAAATCATAGTGAAAGACCTAAAAGGCAGTCAGGTTATTTACAGGCGGAGTAAAAGTACGGACAACTTGAATTTTCTCAAAAAGAGCTCGTTCAAGCGGAAATCTACCTCCAATCTAACGGACATCAAGTTCAACAGCGAGAAAGAAATTGTACAAAAGGCGTCACTTTGCACTTCTCCAGATTCAGACAGGACGGCCACGACTCCAGAAAGAAGGTCAAAGCGCTGGAGAAGTCCCATTAGGGCGAAAGACTTTGACCGGGTGTTGAAAATAATGAGCAATGTCACTGATGGGCATTGGAAAAGAGAGGGGAGTAGGTGCACATCCCCGGCCCCTGAGGAATCCCATAGAAGTAGGCCAAATAGTCGCTTGCATGATGATTACTCCAGGAGAGTGTCCAGCAGTGCCGACACAGAGAGACGGAGGTCTGCTCTTAATGCCCCCTCCCCAGTTCCTTTTGCTGTATGCCGTCTTAGCTATACCGATTCCAACATGGATTATCTAGACTCTGAAGCCCAAGTGAAATCTGCAGAGAGTAGACAGTGTTCTGAAAGCCTCTGTACAGAACCCTCTAATAAATCCGATACAAGCAGTAGCTTGAACCAGTTGGATAATGAGGTTTTCTATGCAGACGGTGAGGATCCAAAACATCACACTCCATCTGTCTCCGGTACCCCTGTCCGACCCACTGCTCCCAAGCCTCAGAGCCCCAGTATGGAACTGTACAAGTCAGCCATTTCCATCCATTGCCAAAACCACAGCACTTTGTCACTGAGCTCTATGGAAAGTGATGAAAGAACAGAACCAGCCGCCCCTAAGGTTGAGAAGAGCCCCCCGTCCTTTAAAGACTCTGCAAAGCTGACTTACTATGACGATGGTAATGAAGATAGTGGAATCAGCAGCCACTCTCAGCTGAGTCTCAATGCGGTCAGTGAAGAGAAACAAGAAGAGGTAAGAATGAGGGTAGGACCAGATCAAAATCAATCAGGAGCTTTTGTTTGTTTGACACTATTTTATATAATGCTATATACTGTTTTTTAGGTATCTTGTGAAATATTTAGTGACGGCAGTTACCTTTTTTTAGCTCTAATACTGTGCAGGTTGCAAAAACTTTATTGTTAGGTGTAGCACAGATTTTGCCAACTATTCAAATAAATTCTGGTTAAAACTGTCAACAATTCCAATTCCTTACAGAGTATTAGAATAGAATTATCCTTCAGTAAATCTGAAGCAGGTCTTACCCCCAGCAAATGACATTTTTAAGGGTGGGTGTGTAATAGTGCGGCTCTATCTCCGCACACAATTTTCTGATTTGTATTTGGGGAAAATGAAGCATTGGAAATACTGACTGTAATGAATTGCATCACATCCCAAGCAAGCAAGTACCAATACATAACGCAGCAAGAATTGTACAAGGGGGTGGTGTAACGTTTGCTGTGCTGCTGCCCTCTGGTGGTCAAAACAATCAATATGAACAGTTGTCAATTTTCATGTTTCTTTCTGAGTTTTTTACCCCAGGAGAATTCACATTGGAAATGACCAGGTGAATCACATGTGAGGTTCCTTCGCTGCCAGAGAAAATACCACTACCTTTCTGCACCACCCCATGCCATTAAACGGGTGGTTCACCTTTTAGTTAACGTTTAGTTTATGTTTAGATATGAATGGCAGGATTGTTCCGCCGCCAACATGGAAATATGCAGCTTAGTTATGATCATAGAATTTTTTGTTTAAAAACAGAAATAATGATAATTGGGACTTCCATATTTTGGAGCTTTCTGGATATTGGGCTTCTGGATAGAAGAACCCATAGCATTGCTTTTAGTTGCTTAGGGTGCCCTTGTGTAGCTGGGTGGTTTGCGCAATTGAACTTCTAGTTTCTTAGTGTTGGCTCTGAGGTTTGCACTGTTCTAGGCATGACATGAGCATGGCGCTGAGAGACAATGACTGGGTTGAGAAATTAGGAAGGAAGTGTAATTGCACATGTAAAAACTTGTTGCAAAACCTTCCATGCTGAGAATTCTATTTCAGCTTCTGCACTGAGGGAGGATCTTGCACATCCGAGTGTGTAAGTCTTCAGTCAAGAAAAAAAGCAGAATTGTGTATTAGGCGGCACAGAGATCATGCTAAGTATCGTTTCTCTGTGGGCAACTGCTACTTTCTGTGTGAGCCATGGATGCCATCCTGCAAGCTAGGAAAAGGATTTATCCCGACCATCTGGTGAGTAGCTGATAACATAGCTACCACCTTACAGTGCGGGTAGTCTAGTCGCTTACATGCACCAAGTATAGCAGGTATAGTAGGGAGAGATGGTGCCTATAGTAACAGTGGGATAATAGTCTCTGGGAAGGGAGTGTGACTGTGGGATAGCAGGTATAGTAGGGAGAGATGGTGCCTATAGTAACAGTGGATAATAGTCTCTGGGAAGGGAGTGTGACTGTGGGATAGCAGGTATAGTAGGGAGAGATGGTGCCTATAGTAACAGTGGGATAATAGTCTCTGGGAAGGGAGTGTGACTGTGGGATAGCAGGTATAGTAGGGAGAGATGGTGCCTATAGTAACAGTGGATAATAGTCTCTGGGAAGGGAGTGTGACTGTGGGATAGCAGGTATAGTAGGGAGATATGGTGCCTATAGTAACAGTGGGATAATAGTCTCTGGGAAGGGAGTGTGGCTGTGGGATAACCGGTATAGTAGGGAGAGATGGTGCCTATAGTAACAGTGGGATAATAGTCTCTGGGAAGGGAGTGTGACTGTGGGATAGCAGGTATAGTAGGGAGAGATGGTGCCTATAGTAACAGTGGATAATAGTCTCTGGGAAGGGAGTGTGACTGTGGGATAGCAGGTATAGTAGGGAGAGATGGTGCCTATAGTAACAGTGGGATAATAGTCTCTGGGAAGGGAGTGTGACTGTGGGATAGCAGGTATAGTAGGGAGAGATGGTGCCTATAGTAACAGTGGATAATAGTCTCTGGGAAGGGAGTGTGACTGTGGGATAGCAGGTATAGTAGGGAGATATGGTGCCTATAGTAACAGTGGGATAATAGTCTCTGGGAAGGGAGTGTGGCTGTGGGATAACCGGTATAGTAGGGAGAGATGGTGCCTATAGTAACAGTGGGATAATAGTCTCTGGGAAGGGAGTGTGACTGTGGGATAGCAGGTATAGTAGGGAGAGATGGTGCCTATAGTAACAGTGGGATAATAGTCTCTGGGAAGGGAGTGTGACTGTGGGATAGCAGGTATAGTAGGGAGAGATGGTGCCTATAGTAACAGTGGATAATAGTCTCTGGGAAGGGAGTGTGACTGTGGGATAGCAGGTATAGTAGGGAGAGATGGTGCCTATAGTAACAGTGGATAATAGTCTCTGTGAAAGGAGTGTGGCTGTGGGATAGCAGGTATAGTAGGGAGAGATGTTCCCTATAGTAACAGTAGGATAATAGTCTCTGTGAAGGGACAGGGTTACTAGAAGTATTTTAGGGCAACTAGAACCCTTTATACCAATTTCCTGCAACCTGCGTCAGCAGCATTAGACGACTCTGAGCCTATTCAAACTCTTCTGCATCGTATAATACTGCATTCTATCTACACAAAACAGAAAAGCTTCAGCTTTGTGTGTTTGACGCGTTCACTATCATTTGAATGCAGAATTTACCATCTGTGTTTAAATAATGAATTGTACATGGTATGCTGGTGTAAATCCTTATATGAGAGAACTTGATTCCGTGACAATGCTTTTTGTGAAAATGACACTTAGCTAGATTATTATCTGGAACAGTACGAATGAATTCCTGGACACTGACGGTCTCCTATCTATAAATACTGTAACAATAAGTAGAAATAGGTAACTGTATGTCATTCTAGGACTACTATAAATAGTGATGGGCGAATTTGGGGTGCTTTGCTTCACCAAAAAATGTGCGAATTTCCCGCAAAATCCACAAAATGGTGAAAAATTGGCAAACCAGCTGGCAAAAATGTGCTGGCATCAAAAAAACGGACGCCGGCGTCCATTTTTTTGATGCTGGTGAATTTTTGCAGTTTTTTCATGAATTTATTCGCTGGCGGCGAATCGCGGGAATTCGCCACGAATTCCTGCCTGCCGAATAAATTCGCCCATCACTAACTATAAACCTTCCTTTCTTCAACGTTATTTTCTGGTTGGTTTCTACTTTGAGTCATTTCACTAATTTTGAAACAAAGAGGAACTCTGAACTTAAAGTAACAGTAACGCCAAAAATGTAAAGGGTTTTACAGTGTTAAAAATATAATGCAGTGTTGCACTGCACTGGAAAAACTGGTGTATTTGCTTCAGAAACACTACTATTGTTTATATAAATAAGCTGCTGTGTAGCAATGGGGGCAGCCATTCAAAGCTGAAAAACGAGAAAAGGCACAGGATACACAGCAGATTACAGATAAGATCTGTACTATACAATGGGAGTCTACAGAGGTTATCTGTTAGTTACTGTGTATCCTGTGCTTGAATGGCAGCCCCTTGGCTACACATTAACATTTTTATAAACGAAAGTAGTATTTCTGAAGCAAATACACCAGTGTTACCAGTGCAGAGCAACAGTACATTATACTGTCAACAATTGACCTTTTTGGTGTTACTGTTCCTTTAACATTGCAGGTAAAGTTGCTGTACCATGTTAGCCAGTAAAAATGTTACAGGGCAACCCTTTTGAAATAAAAAAAATAATAAAAATGTTATAAAGGCTATACCTTTATTGGCTAACTAATATAATCATAGCCAATAAAGGTATCACCTTTATACCATTTTTGTTATTTTTTTTTTATTTCAAAAGGGTTGCCCTGCCAGGTTTTTATGAGTCTCAGTTGGAGGGGGGATGCCGGACTAAAATAGGGCTCTTAGATACAAGGGCATAATATATTTCTTTTTGCTTATATACATGTAAGCACATCAGTGGGAGCTGCTATATTGCTTGATACAGTGCCCATATGAAGTGTACAATAAGTGCGCCTATAGGGAATAAGGCAAATGCTAATGTTCACTTAAGTCTGTACATACCTGTAGGGAAGGAAAGCTGCAAATAGGGGGTGTGCCGATCAGAGCACCTTTGTCTACCTAGTCCTTATCTAGAGCTAATAAAGATATAAAAAGGATGCCGCAAATACTTAATGCTCACGATATTAAACAAAAGACAGTAACCAAATGAACTCAAATGAACTCAAATCCTATATGTCACCCCTGGGAGCTGTACTTATTGCTTCTCTACTGTTTTAGGGCCATACATAGAGTCCAATGGAATGAATGTTAAAAGGATACTGTCATGGGAAAACATGTTCTTTTCAAAATGCATCAGTTAATAGTGCTGCTCTAGCAGAATTCTGCACTGAAATCAGTTTCTCAAAAGAGAAAACAGATTTTTTTTATATTTAATTTTGAAATCTGACATGGGGCTAGACATATTGTCAGTTTCCCAGCTGCCCCCAATCATGTGACTTGTGCTCTGATAAACTTCAATCACTCTTTACTACTGTACTGCAAGTTGTAGTGATATCACCCCCTTCCCCTCAGCAGCCTAACAGAACAATGGGAAGGTAACCAGATAACCGCTCCCTAGCACAAGATAACAGCTCCTTGATAGATCTAAGAACAACACTTAATAGTAAAATCCAGGTCCCACTGCAACACATTCCATTACATTGAGTAGGAGAAACAACAACCTGCCAGAAAGCAGTTCCATCCTAAAGTGCAGGCTCTTTTTGACATGACCAGGCAAAATGACCTGAGATGGCGCCTACGCACCAATATAACAACTTAAAAAAAATACACTTGCTGGTTCACGAATTACATTATTTTATATTGTACAGTGAATTATTTGCAGTGTAAACAGTGTCATTTAGAAATAAAAATTACACCATAAAAATCACAACAGAATCCCTTTAATTTTTTTTTTACTGGATACTTTATACAGGTATGGGACACCTGTTATACAGAATGCTTGGGGCCTGGGGTTTTCTGGATAAGGTATTAAGGAAAAAAACATTTATACATTAAATCAGGGAGTGACTACAGAGGAAGCAGACCCTGCGGCTGCAAGGGGGGGGGGGCAGGAGGTATAGGGCCCCATGAGGCCCTAATTCATATACAATTTCAATAAATATTGGTGAAACAGGTCAACCTAGACATTTTGGGGGCCTGAAAAATAATTTGCTGTTGAGCCCAGTAATATCTAGTTACACCACTGCATTCAATAAACCACTTGTTGGGATCAAGTAAAAGGTACTGCTTTATTATTAAAGAGAAAAAGGAAATCGTTTTTGATTATTTGGATAACGGGTTTTCTGGATAACGGATCCCATACCTGTACAAAAGCTGCTGTAGAAAGGTTGTATCAAATCTTTGGACAAGAAATGCCCCCTGGATACCTCTACTGAGCTCCCTGGGGGTTGGCTTATTTAAGCTGAACTATTTGATTAAAATTGAGTCTATGGGAGATGGCCTTCCTGTCATTCAGAGCTTTCTGGATAATGGATTTCCAGATAACAGATCCCATACCTGTATGGGTCTTTTGTCCCAATTAGAAGGCAATTCAGCTGCTGATATGTTTTTTTACTTGTTGGTGGAAGCCAGAGGAAACCCACCCACAACGTTCTGATCAGATTCAGAACCAAAACCCCATCACTGCGAGGGAGCAATGATATCCATAGTGCAGTTGTGTCATTTATGTGATGCAGATATGGGATCTGTTATACAGAATATACGAGACCTGGGGTTTTCCAGAATAAAGGATCTTTCCTGAATTTTAATCTTCGTACCTTTAATCATGTAAACATTAAATAAACCCAATAGGCTGGCTTTGCTTCCAATAGGGATTATTTATATCGTAGTTGGGATCAAGTACACGATACTGTTTTATTATTACAGAGAAAAAGGAAATAATTTGGATAAAATGGAGTCTATAGGAGACAGCCTTTCCATAATTCAGAGCTTTCTGGATAATGGGTTTTCTGGATAACGGATCCCATACCTGTACAATAGCTGTTGTGTTTAGAAAGGTTTTATCAAATCTTTGGACAAGAAATGCCCCCTGGATACCTCTACTGAGCTCCCTGGGGGTTGGCTTATAGCAGTCGGTCACAGGCAGCCAATCACTTCCTACCCAGTGTCTGAAGAGCAGAAAGTGGAGGGTCACATACAGGAGGTATAAACTTGTACAGAGGAAGCAGAATTCTTTAACTGCCATGGGAAAATAATATGTTTAAGCTTTTTAATGCAAACCCGTGTTCTGGCTGTAGACAGCATTATTAAGGCCAAGAAGCCTAATGGAGTGGGTGGCCTCAATCTAATAAATAGAACTGGCCGTGTCTGGGTTTATGGCTGCCAGTTTGGCATCCTCCCTACACCTTTTTAGTCTTTTACAGCTCAATGGGCTGCTGATCCCTCTGATCCGGTGGGGATTAAATGCATGTGCAACGGCTGCTATGCTGGGGACTTCACTAATGATGTTGCTAAGTTGGTTGCTAAAACCATTTCTGTAACTTAAGCCTTAAAGTAGCCATCTGTGCTCGTTCATTAGCCAAGCAGCACTGCGCCTGTTATTTTTTGGCTCCGGGGATACTACTGCCCTTAATGATCAACAGCCAGAATAGCTGTAAATCACACTGCTCGTTAGAGCTGATTAACCCATGTCGGCACCAGAATTGCTCTGGTGCAGTAACCCACGGCAACCAAGCATTTGTTTCTTACTTTCTGGTTGCTATGAGATTCTGTTCTGGAGCAGTCAGATTATCAGACTTCCCTCGGCTGTAATGGTGCCAGCAGATTGGAGGGGAGCCAGTGGTTTCCAGTGTTCCGAAAGGAAATACGGCCTCAGCCTGGTAATTATAGAGCTGTAAGTTTGTAGTGGGAAAAATATGTGACATTTTTGTTACAAGATCACATACAGGACTTTTGTATCCTCTAAAGCAGCAGTGTTGGCAGATTAGCCAATTTGTTATAGTTAGACTGGGAACCATATAATCCACAACTGGCCCATGATCCTCTCCAACTGGATCTCTCTGCTGTAACTAACTGCATTAAAAATGTGGTCGTTAAAGGGGTTGTTTTCTTCTGAGTTAACTTTTAGTATGATGTAGAGAGTTATGTTCTGAGGCAATTTGTACTCGGTTTTCATTTTTTTATTATTTGTAGTTTTTGAGTTATTTAGCTTTTTGTTCAGCAGCTCTCCTGTTTGCAGTTTCAACATTGATGTTGCTAGGGCCCAAATTACCCTAGCAACCATGCACTGATTTGAATAAGAAACTGGAATATGAACAGGAGAGGCCTGACTAGAAAGATGAGTAATAAAAAGTAGCAATAACAATAAATATGTAGCCTTACAGAGCATTTGTTTTTAGATGGGGCCAGTGGCCACCCTTTTGAAAACTGGAAAGATTAAGAAGAAGAAGGCAAATAACTCAGAAACCATAGAAAATAAATAATGAAGACGAATTGAAAGGTTGCTTAAAAATATCTACAACATACTAAAAGTTTACGTGATGGGATTTTTGGTACAATGATAAAACTGGACATCGGATTGGCTGATCAGAGACACAAATGTTGGCAATGTGTCAGAAATGATATTATGCACATGGCCTTTTGGGGCTACAAGTCACATTTTGGACACATTTTCAAAAGAAGTTAAGGGCAGGAAAACAAAACAACCTATACATACTTAACGGAGACTGAGTATATAAAACAACCACCCCCCAATCTCTCATGTTACAGTTGTGCTCTTAGTGAAGACTTGGAAAATCTGTTTTGGTCCCATTATACAGAAAGCTCCAAATTACAGAAAGGTTGTATCCCATAGACTCCATTTTATCCAAATTTGATTTCCTTTTTCTCTGTAATAATAAAACAGTACCTTGTACTTGATCCTAACTAAATTATAATTAATCCTTAATGGAAGCGAAACCGGCCCATTGGGTTTATTTAATGTTTACATGGTTTTCTAGTAGACTTAAGGTATGATGATTCAAATTACAGAAAGAAGCACTATCTGTAAAACCCCAGGTCCCAAGCATTCTGGATAACAGGTCCCATACCTTTTACTTTCTCTTTAAAAGCAAACAAGTGGGGCTAAAAACAGCAGCAATGCCTCTACTTTACTGCAATAAATAAAATAAATAAAACCAGTCTGTGTTTGTATAATAGGACCGGTAGGTGTGTGTGTGTGTGTTGATGCAGTCAAACACAACCTGGCCGTCAAATGGCCTTTTGTACACAAGTTAACACTCTGTTGATTGCCTGTTCTTCTTGCACACTTCTGGAAAAGCCGGCTAAACATCACTAGTAGGGGTGAAGCTTTCAGCCATCTTGGTCCTCTTTAGCTTTGTGCTTGTTCATATTGACCAGCTCAATTTTTGGTGGGTTTGAAAAAGTTTTAGCAGTTGGACATTTCTGGTACAGGTATGGGATCTGTTATCCGGAAAGTTCCAAATTATGGAAAGGCCGTCTCTTATAGACTCTCATATTGAAATTTTTTAAAATGATTCCTTTTTACTCTGTAATAATAAAACAGGTGCTTGTACTTGATCCCAACTAAGATATAATTATTCCTTATTGGAAGCAAAACCAGAATATTGGGTTTATTTAATGTTTTCTAGTAGACTTAAGGTATGAAGATCCAAATTATGGAAAGATCAGTTATCCGGAAAACCCCAAGTCCCGAGCATTCTGAATAACGGATCCCATACCTCTATTTAAAGGGGTGGTTCACCTTTAAGTTTACATTTAGCATGTTATTGAATGGCTAATTCTAAGCATCTTTTCAAGTGGCCTTCATTTTTTCTTTTTTTTTTTATAGTTTTTGAATTATTTACAGCTGCTGTCTTCTGACCAATGATGGGCGAATTTCTCCAGTTTCGGTTCGCTGAAAAATGTGCGAATTTCCAGTCAATGGGCGCTTATTAATTGTCGCCGATGTCAGAAATATCGCAGGCGTCAAAAAGCAAAAAAGAAACAAATGCTTTGTAAGGCTAGAAATGTATTGCTTTTTTTCATTACGCCTCTTTCTTTTCTGGCCTCTCCTATTCATATTCCACTCTCTTATTTAAATAAAGTTGCAAACAGGAGAGCTGCTGAATAAAAAGCTAACTCCAAAACCACAAATAATAATAAAATAAAAAGCGATTATAACCAATATGGCCAATCTGTGACCTGACTTGAGGAATATGGTGCATTGAAGCAAGACTGGCTTACAGGACATTACTATACATGAAATTGCAAGGAAGGAACAAGTCCATACATAATTGCAAGCATTGTTATGACAATAACTACTTTTTAAATACAGAAGCATATTCACCAATATTTTATTTATGTTTTTATTGTCAAATCTGTACCTGGCAACCTCTGGGTACAGGAATGTAAAGGAAACATGTATCCTGTATTTACCTTCCATTAATTAACCTTAAATCGAGCATTGTAACTAAGGGGTCACTGGGTAAAGCAGCACTGATACAGTTGCACCATGGGAAAATTAAACCAAGCTTTTAAAGGGGTTGTTCCCCTTTAAATTAACTTTTAGTATGATGTAGAGAGAGAGATTCTGAGACAATTTGCAATTGGTTCTCACTTTGTATTATTTGAGGTTTTTGGGTTATTTAGCTTTTAATTCGGCAGCTCTCTGTTTTCTCGCCATTTCAGCAATCTGTTGCTAGGGTCAAAATTACCCTAGCTACCATGCATTGATTTGAATAAGAGCCTGGAATATGAGTAGGAGAGGCCTGAATAGAAAGATGAGTAATAAAAAGAAGCAATAACAATACCTTTGTAGCCTTACAGAGCCTGTGTTTTTAGTTGGGGTCAGTGACCCCCATCTGAAAGCTGGAAAGAATCAGAAGAAGGCAAATAATTAAAACTATTAAAAAAGAAGACCAATTGAAAAGTTGCATAGAACTATGACATACTAAAAGTTAACTGAAAACCTTTAATATCTACTATTTATTGTCGGTGGGCAAATTGTAATTAACACCTATTGCAGCTTTTATTGGTATGTCCAAGTGAATTTGCTTATCCAGATCAGAATGGGATAAATGTCCGATAGCATCACTGCTGGCTGATTAAGCTTCACTCGTGAACTTGAGGAAAACAACCCACTGTAGCAAGGCTGGCATGCTGTGCCCCCCTCCGCAGATTAGTACTTTTTTTTTTTATTTTATGCTTTATGTAATCTATTCTTTGTAATGGTGGCCATACACAGGCAGAATAAAGCTTACAATATCGGTCTTTTGGCTTCTGCTGACCAGAGGAAAATCTTGGAAGCGGATATCTTTTCTGTGCAGAATACACTAAACCTCTCCTTAGCCAGCTTTAAGGCACTGCCATATATGTCAATGTTTATACTGTTCCTTTACAAAAGTCCCATTGTATGTTTCTTTCACCCCTTACAAAGGAGCAGTTCGAACATGCGGTGTGTTGCTAGCGCAGTGCACATTCTGACTCCTACTGGAATTAGCCCGGTTATCAGTGACTCACAGCATCGATATGTTGGTTGTAGCTGGAAAAACATGTTAGGTTGAGGAACTCACTAATTCTCATCTTTCATACTCATTGATCTATAGCATCAATCATGTGAAACAAATCTGTAAAATGTATGGAATACATGTGGATATATATGATCCACTGTTTTCATGTGACCGGGTTTTCTAGCAATGGAAAGTTGCTTTCTTGCCATTGCACTCAACCCATATAGGGTTACCACCTGTCTAGATTTCACCCGGACAGACGTTTTTTGGAAGGGCTGCCCGGGTGAAAAGTTCAAATTAGGAAAGTGAAGTGAGTGATCAGCCAATCCCTGAATGCCACGTTGTCAGTCCCGCCCCTGACATCACCTGCCCCGCCTCTCTAAAGCCACCCAAAAAAAGGTGGCAACCCTAAACCCTTATGTGTTAGTGATGCTAAAGGCTGCATTGGCTATAAAATACCTCTACAGGTATGGGATTGTTATCTGGTAACCCAGAAAGCTCGAATTGCAAAAGGCCGCCCCCCACAGAAATTGTTTTCCTTTTTCTCTGTAATAATAAAACAGTAGCTTGTACTTGATCCCAACTAAGATATAATTAATCCCTATTGGAAGAAAAAACCAGCCTATTGAATGTATTTGATGTTTTCATGATTTTCTAGTAGACTTAATGTATGAAAATCCAAATTATGGAAAAATCCATTATCCGGAAAACCCCTGGTCCCGAGTATTCTGGATAAAAGGTCCCATACATGTATTAAAACGAACCTGCTACTTCTCCATGCAGAATGGGTTTTTTTCTGCTCTGTAGTGTGTCTGGGGCTTCCTCTATTGCAAAGGCGCGTGTTTAACTTTAAATGCAAGGCCAGATTTCCTTTTTTGGTGCCCTTAGGCCGCCTGGGTCTTAGCACCTGCCTGCAAACACGTGTACTCCCCCCGCGAGCTGAAGTGCCGGCCCTTAGGCCACCAGGTCCAACCACCCCCTCGCGAGTGCACACACTCAGGCGGCTCCCCTGTGCTCCTCTACATGAGACTGGGCCGTCCCTCAAATTTTGCTGCCCTAGGCCCAGTAGCGTAACTAGAGGGGGGCGGGCCCTGGTGCGTGACGTGCAGCCGGGCCCCGCCCCCCTCCGTACGGCCCGCGTTTTCAGTGGCGCCCAGGCCTATGTAGCCTTGCCACAAATCTGGGCCTGTTTGAATAGCAGCTACTTTATTCTTACACCTCCCTGCAAACATTGGACTATTGGCAGTTGTGAGGTTGATTTATTAAGAATAATTGTGATACTTCTCCATGCAGAGTGTTCTTTCTGCTCTGCAGTGTGTCTGGGAGTGGGGCTTCCTCTATTGCACAAGCAGGTGTTTAGTTTTAACTGCCAGTTACTTTATTTTACCACCTCCCTGAAATACTACAGAGCAAAGCACAACCTCGGGGTATTTTTATTATGTCAGTAATCCAGTGCTGCCTCTAGTTTCACTTGATACCTTGATTACATTGATATTATTAGGCACACCCCCAAAGGAATTCCTTCCTTAAAACAGATCTGCTGATAAAAGACAACAAAAACTAATTGCAACGATACTTGATATGTTCTGTTTGATTTTCGGAATTTTTTTTTCCTGATTATTTTTATCTAAAAATAGGGGCATTTCACACTGGGCGTTAGAAATATCTATACACCCAGAAATATCTATACACTCAGAAATATCTATACACCCAGAGAGAGATAAGAGATAAAGTGCCACCGCTGATAGCTTAAAGGCTGTGCTATATATGGATCCTACTGAGGCCCTCCTATGTACACATGGACTAATGTTATCATTGGCTCTCATGGCGCTCCATGTCCTTACCATGTAATGTCACTAAGATGAATCATTATAACAACTTTTCCCATTGAAATGAATGTTGTGACATATTGTGCCATGGTGTGACTTATGAGCCTTGTTAACCAAAGTATCTTCAGAAGTGGCTAGTGGGGTTGTTCATCTTTAAGTTAACGTTTATTATGTTATAGAATGGCAAATTTTAAGCAACTTTTCAAGTGGTCTTTATTTTTATTTTTATAGTTTTTGAATTATTTGCCATCTTCTTCTGACTCTTTCCAGCTTTAAAATGGGGGTCACTGACCCCATCTAAAAACAAATGCTCTGTAAGGCAACGCATTTATTGTTATTGCTACTTTTTATTACTCATCTTTCTATTCAGTCCTCTCCTATTCATATTCGAGTCTCTTATTCAAATCAATGCATGGTTGCTAGGGTCATTAGTTCCCTAGCAACCAGATGGCTGAAACTAGAGACCTGCTGAATAAAAAGCTAAATAACTTGCACAAATAATAAAAAATGAAAACCAATTGCAAATTGTCTCAGAATATCACTCTCTACATCATACTAAAAGTTAATTTAAAGGTGAATAATAGTTATGGGCGAATTCGATGAAAAAGGCAGACAGTTACAGTGAAATTTGCGGAACAGCGAAAAATTCGCGAAACGCATTGAAGTTAATGGGCATCAAATTAATTTTGACACTCCGCAATTTTGACACCCAATACTATTTTTTTTTATGCGCGCCTATTTTGTCCAAATGCATTAAAGTCAATGGGCGTCCGAATTATTTTGACGCGCGACAGTTTTTATGCACGCGACTATTCTGACACGCAACCAAATTTTTTTGACGCAGCAGATTCTTCGGCATTGAATTTTTGCTGCAGTTTTGCGAATTTACTCATCAACGGCAAAACGCAGAAATTCGCAGCAAATTCGAGCCTGACGAATTTATTCACCCATCACTAATGAACAACCCATTTAATAGTGGAATGGAATTCTATTTGTAGTCCAATAGAAAAGGTATAAATTGTAACCTTTTTTAAAGTATCCCCGGAGTAGAAAAAGTACTGTATATGCCCTTTCTGGCCTAAACTGAGCCCTGGGCACATTGAAAACAGTAACCGCATTTTACACCTATGGAAACGTTTCTCTGTCAGGTTTCCAGGACGTTTCTTTGTGCCGCTCTCTGTGGTTGGTAAATAGAAGGGGTTAAGTTGCTTACGTTGGACAGACGCTGTGTGACAAGGTACAAGGCCCACGTGCAAATAAAGTGAGCAAATAATACTTAGGCTCTCAATGTGGCTGAGGGGGAAAAAGTTACTTCTCTGTGGGAAAATTTGCTCTAAATGCTGAGGAGCCGGGATGCCATCACTTAGCTGCCTGCCGTTCCAGTGTATGTTCGAGACGCCATTGCCGGGCTCAGACACAAAGGTGGGTAGGCCATGTTGGAACAGAAGAGAAGGATTGTGGTTAATATATTCTGCAGACTTAAAATCTCTATATTTACCCTCTGCAGCTCAGGTTATGTACTTCCTATTCCTATATTTTTCTTCCCTGTTCTTAACTTGGCTTGACCAACTTTTTGTCCTGAGACAACCTTATTTTCATCTGCTGTTGAACTACAATCCCCAGCATTCCACCACCTCGACTGCTGCAGGACCACAGGTGACACACAACCTATATCCAGAATCCACAGCTATGCAATTGTCATTCACCATAGTAGATAATCACAATGCAAGTCAACAGACTAGACAGAGGTTCCCATCACAGAGGGGACATGCCTGGTATAATCCTTTGCCGGGAATTTTGTTGAAGTGTGACGCTAGGCTTGGCTGTTGCTGTGCCTAAAAATATCCGTGCGCAGTGGTGCATGTGCCGCACAAAAGAAAATAAAGATACAATGATCAGCCCTGAGTTTTGTTTTGTATAAACAGCTTTATAGTTAACATGGGAGGCTGGCAATGAAAGCCTTGTTTTTTTTGTAAAATAAATTCAATTTTTGCTTGCTTAGGAAAGTGCTGTCAAATAGGGTCCTTCTGTCCCCTGTTACACCCCTGTGTGCAATCATAAGAGTCATTTATTAATTATTGACGTTTTAATTACATTAGAAATCTATATATCCAGGTGTGTCAGCATACCTCCCAACATTTTGTAAGTAAAAAGAGGGACAAAATTTTTTTTCCCGCATGTAGCGCAGCAATTTTTTGACCCCACCCCTTTCTGTGGCCACACCCCCTAATTACCATGTTTGTTTTACAAAATTTGGCAGGTTATGAAAGTTAGAAAATATTTCTCCTTATCTAAACTGTGTTTTGTGTCTCAAAATTGTTACAAAGTATCTTATTTGCACCTGTTAGCTATTCTGTGCTCTCTGCTAAAAGCCAATTAAGTGAGAAACTTTGTTTCTTTTTCTGGCTGTTCAGTGCATAGAAAAGAGGGACTTTCCAGTACAAATGAGGGACTGCGGGTTGAGCTGTCAAAAGAGGGACTGTCCCTCCGAAAAAGGGACAGTTGGGAGGTATGTGTCAGGGTTGTAAATTGTTCTTATATCCTAGAAGGCATATTAAAAGGCAGTGCTGGGGAAACATATTTGCTTTTGGTGTTCATGCTATCCCATTCGTGTGAACCCGGTAGTGTTTTACATGGGAAGTTCTCCTCCCAGTACCTTCTGCGTGCCACCAGGCAACAAAGCTTTATATAAGAAAGGAACTTGTCTGACTTCTGTGCATTGTGCAGTTGGCTTGCAATTGAAGCAATGTGTTTTCAAGTCAGTTATGATTGATAGCAAGGGTGGTACTATTGCCTTTGTTCTGAAATGTGACTTTTAACCACCCCCACCACCCAAAAAAGTGATATATTTTCAGCTTTTGGCTACCCTATAATCAGTCGCACCCAGTCCACAGTCCGAAACACTGTTGGAATAGTATTGTCCTCTACAGTTGCACATTGGTTGTAATCATTGGCCATTTTCATACCTCCCAACTGTCCTATTTTGAGCGGGACAGTCCTGCTTTTGACAGCTCAGTCCCACATTGTTACTGAAATGTCCCGACTTTCTCCTTTTGATCTCCTGCACTGAACAGCCAGAAACCGATACAAAGTTTCTAAATTAATTGGTTTTTGGCAGAGAGCCCAGAAAAGATACTTAGATACTTTTGTAACAATTTAAGATAAGAAGGTCTCTTGGGGAACCTGTGATTTGCAGCTTAAAGGGCAATTCACCTTCATTATTCAAACTCTAATAAAATAAAAACCACAGAAATGTGTTCAAACTTCCATAACATGCCAAATTTTGTAAATGGAAAGGGTAATTGGGGGAGCGTGACAACAAAAATGGGCTGGTCTTTTTGTCCATCTTTCTATTTCTAAAATGTTGGGAGGTATGGCCGTTCTTACCATGGTACAGGTCCAGACTGAGAATTAAAATAGGCCCTGGCATTTCAGGTACACAGAGGCCCAATCAGCCCCCACCAGCCCACTAAATACTGACTTTCTATGGGACCTTATAGCAGCCCCTCTGGCATTTGCCAGAACCCACAGATTGCCAGTCCGGGCCTGCCATGGTGTATCATGGTTTAGTTAGCTGTTTTGGTATTTTGGTAATAAATATTTGCAGTGAGCTGCTTTTGTGCCATTAGAGATGTTCTGAGGCAGGGCTGTCCAACTGGAGGCTTGCAGGTCAGATTTGACCTTCCAAAGGAAGTTTATAGCCTTCAATCTACTCCACAGAGCACTATATGACATTATTTTAATTCAATCCAGACTTCCAACAAACTGGTTGATATATGTAACTGGCTCACAACATGTACTAAGTTGGACAGCACTGTTCTATGGTTTTGTGTGTCATTGTGGCCCCTAGCAACCTTACTCTGCACTCATTTGCAGCTAGCAAGTGCTAAAGAGTCATAGTTGGTGGTAAATGTCTCCAGTGTTGGACTGGGACAGCAGAAGGGCTGGGAGAAATCCAGTGGGCACCTTCACCCCAGGCCTGCTGCCTGCCTGGCTTTTGTGCAGGGGAAACTGGTCATGGCAGTGGCAGGGCAGTGGGTAGGAAGTTTGGGGGCAGGGGCCTCCTTGTCTGAAGTGGTGGGCCCATGGGAGATAGCCCCTGGTGGGTCACAGACACTGAATGTCTCTGATGTGTCTTTACCCTTCAAGAGAATAAGTCATGCCTAAAATGTACTACTTAACTCCAGCCAATGCAATTTCTAAAGGTGGAAAGGTTTTCAGGAATTTATTTTGTCCACTTTTATTACATTATGAAATCCACCGTATCTGAAATCCTCAGTGTGTGTGCATTGTTGACATTGTTGAATTTCAGCAGTATTGTAATCAAAATGAGTCCTAGATAGCCACATGTAGGCTAATTCTTGCTATGCACATGAGGTCCATGTTGTGACCTGATCATCAGCTGAGTAGGTGGAAGGACTTTGCAACATACTTGCCAGGCATCGGGTTAAAGAAGTATGGGATCCAATACAACTGTAAAGCCCACAGGCCAACATCTGGGACTGAAAGGCAAAGTCATGTGCATAGTGAATTCTAGATGTATAAATGTATTTCAAGCCCTTCATCAATTTTATATTGCTAACATTTCAAAATGAGTCACTTTTTGTTGTTTTCCTGTAACTCAGTTTAAGTGTCATTGAGGTTATCACTTTTTTCATTATATGTTGCATTCTCTCAATGTTCTGCTCCGTTTTCCAACCTGTTCCTTATGTAATGGTACTGAATTTCTCCAATGCACCTTATTTGCACTGTTCACCTTTTTGAAAAGGTTGACCATGAAGAACCCTTCAAGAAATCTCCACCGCAAGAGGATGAAAAAAAGTCTGATTCTCAAAAAGTGGCATCTCGAAGATGGAGCTCTGCAAAATGCAGGCCTCGACAGAGGCCACTGTCCGACTACGGTCAGTCTGCTATCCGTAGCTTCTCCATTCCAGAAGATTCTATTGCTACCGAGTCCCAAGAAACCGATAGTGGGAAGTGTAGGTTTCCCTCACAGTCTTTTAGTGAGGAAACGCGGGCGCAAGAGCATATCCCTAAGTACCAAATGAACTGTAGAAGACGTCCCATCTCTGTCATAGGTGGGGTCAACTTTTTTGCAACAAGCGAGGATGAAGAAATGGGAGCTATGATTCAACAAGTAAGGGCTCTTGGAAAGCATGACATGGCTGCAAAATCAAACCTTTCAACTCTCTTCAAAATCTTCCTGGGAATGGTGCTTTCTAACCTAGATAGATTTCTCCCTGTAATCCTCGATAGTCTTCCCTGAATGAAATAATAAAATGTGCATGTTATCTTACTAACCCCTGATTTCCTCTGCTTTCCAATTAATCATCTTCCTTCAGCTCATCTGATGTAATCAGTTTAAATGTCTTCAGCTGATTTGCTATGGCTCATGTATTGAAATCTGTGCATAATCCTGTAAAATGTTATCCGAAGAACTGGCGACTCTAGGTTGGCAGTAGGACAGTTACATGCCACTCACATTTCTTCACAGGGTTTTTTTTATACCTGATGCCCTCCAGTTCCTAATTTCTTCATACAGCTTTGAACTGTGGTTGGGTGCAAGTAGATCCAGTGCAGCATCATAATTAGGATAATTAGGAGGATGTAGCACAAGTAGATGTGTGGGATGCAAATAAAGCAAGACAAAAATGAGATGAGGGAAAGACTATCCTGTCTAAATACTGGAGAAAGTTGGACACACTTATGGATTGGCAACTTTCAAAATTCGATAGTTATCTTGCCCATTAAGTAGGTTAGGCTTGTGTTGGCTGAGATAACACCCTCATCTCAATCATGATGTTGTTCTGTTATTGCAGTCACTTCTTTTGCCACTACTTTTGGAAAAGATACTCACTTTTCTGCATCTTTCTGCCCTTTAAATAAGATTGGTACCATTTCTTTACAAGTTGACCCAGTAGGGAGTAGGGATTTTCTTCACTCCTTAGTACAGCCTTCCAACAATTAAGGATCTGAAAAGTTTGCAGAAATAGGATAATGATTTTGTTCCTTCCCATTTATCAGAAGTCCAAGTAGATATTAGTTCACAGTGGCCATCCCTGGATATTATTAATACATTCAGCCAGGTGAGTTAAATCCTCTCCATGCCATGACATTATAGTACTGAAGGCCAATAGGCATGTGTAATAAAGGACATTATTGCAAAAATACGTACATTGTAAAGCAAGGAGTAAAATATTATGCCTACTTTTCTCCTTTTGGTTGTCTATAGAAATGAACAAAATGGTGAATTATAAGTGCAAAGAACAGTCACAGTATTTTTCTCGATTTTAAAGCATTGCCTCTTATTTTTTGCAAAAATGCAAGATGTTGTATTTCCCAAGTATAATAGCTCTTTCTCCATTCTAGACAGATTCGACACCTTCTTCATTTCTGAATGATTGCATTCCTTATATTTTTAAATACACAACATCTTTTGGCTCTTAAAATAGTTTGTGTTATTGTGTTATTTTTGTTCAGTCCACCCTTTCAAAATAGTTAAAATAATAATACTAAGGCAGGTTTCATTGCAGTAAGTCACTAAGTACAAGTAAAAAATGTGTTTTAGGAAATACGAAACAACTTGATGCACTTGGGTGGAAATGCTGAATCGTGTTTGGACATAATTTGTCAACATCCAGATATCTCAACTTTTTCTAATCAGCGTTCAGAGTTTGCTTTTCGTCTAGCACTTTCCCTCCTTTTATATTTCCACACCGTGTTTTCATATGGTTTGCAGAATGAATGCAAATCTTTCTTAGTATGACAACAAAACAACAAACAAGTTGGTGTAAACGTTCCTAATTTTTTCCTTAATACGCCTAAAGAGTCCCATTGTCTATTTTTTACCTGAATATTTCCAAAGTAATTAAATTAAAAGAAACCTTAGGGGCATATTTACTAAGGGTCGAATATCGAGGGTTAATAAACCCTCGAATTCGACCCTCGAAGTAAATCCTACGAATTCGAATATCGAATTAGAAGGATTTACCGCAAATCCTACGATCGATCGAAGGAAAAATCATTCGATCGAATGATGAAATCCTTCGAATCGAAGGATTTTAATCGATCGTTCGAAGGATTTTTCTTCGATCAAAAAAACCTTAGAAAACTGATGGGGAAGGTCCCCATAGGCTAACATTGTACCTCCGTAGGTTTAAACTGCAGAAGTATGTAGTCGAAGTTTTTTTTTAGAGAGACAGTACTTCAACTATTGAATGGTCAAATAGTCGAGCGATTTTTAGTTTGAATCGTTCGAATCGAAGTCGTAGTCGAAGGTCGTAGTAGCCTATTCGATGGTCAAAGTACCCAAAAAAATACTTTGAAATTCTTAGTTTTTTTACTTCGAATCCTTCACTCGAGCTTAGTAAATGTGCCCCCACATGTAGGCTTTTTTTTTTTTGGAATGTCTTCTGCATTCCTGGTTTGGTTGGGCATTATGGACATTTTTAACCATACAGCCTAATAGTCTTACCATATATATAATCTAAAGGACCAAACTATTAAATTGCAGTTGATCTGCCTAAAGTAAAACTACCTCTGGTCATGCATGATGACATTGAGAGCCATAGCCCATCGTTCTTCCTCTCAAAATAGAAATTAGCCATAACCATGTATTGACCAGTTATACAGTATGGGATTCGTTATCCAGAAAGCTCTGAAAAGCCGTCTCCCATAGGCTCCATTTTATCCAAAAATAATGATTTCCTTTTTCCCCCTGTAACAATAAAACAGTACCTTGTATTTGATCCAAACTAAGATATAATTAATCATTAGTGGAAGCAAAACAAGCCTATTGGGTTTATTTAATGTTTAAAACATTTTCTAGTAGACTTAAGATATGAATATCCAAATTATGGAAAGATTCGTTATCTGGAAAACCCCAGGTCCCCAGCATTCTGGATAGTAGGTACCTGTGAGGGCAAATCAGTCCGATATCTCGAAAGTTGACCAGTATATGGCCACTTCAAGATCTGACTTTTCTAGCTATTCCACCCCTTCCTCTTGGGCAAGAAGGGAAAGTGTAGGCCAATGGATATAAACAATATTGTATTAGCCGTGTTAAAAGATGTACAAACTGACCAGAGGAAGAATTCATGGTCTAAATATAAGCTAGTAAGAGCAAAACTAAACAACATATAATTAACATTTGGTGATTATGTGATTTGGTGATTCGGGCTTACCCTTCTGCTTATACTGGTGGCAATGTCATGATAATGTCTTCCTAATCTTTGGCAATTTCAATTCTATGGAAAAATGTGGGATCCTTTTTTTTTTTTTTGGAAAAGGTTTTGCCCTTGGTTTTAGCCAGTACTCTATTCTACCTTTGGTCCGATCATTAAAGCGACTCATGTTTTTAGATTGTACCACTTTCCTCACTGTTTAAGAGATGCTAAAGAGGTGCCACAAATAAAATAAATAAACAATGGTGTTTTTTTTTAATGTGTTTGGGATTTTGCTAATTGTATGCTTTTTTATGTCTTATTGGCAGTCTGTTCCTCGACCCCCAATTCCAGCCCACAAGGTTCCTCCGTACAAGGCTGTCTCTGCCCGTTTAAGACCTTTTGCCTTGTCCCAGAGCACACCAATAGGCCTAGATCGAGTTGGACGTCAACAACAACTAAGGGCTTCTAACGGTAAGTTCAAAGTATTCTTTTACTCTGACGAGCAATGTGCTAGATTATTTTTGCAAACAAGTTTGCTTATGTTTCCACAAATGTTTAATATCTATTTAATTATTTTACTAGGTATGTAATAGCTAGTGTATTATATCTTAGAGCAGTGATCCCCAACTAGAGGCTAACCAAGTTACTCACCAACCCCTTGGATGTTGCTCTCAGTGGACTCAAAGCAGGTGCTTATTTTTGATTTCCAGGCTTGGAGGCAAGTTTTGGTTGCATGAAAAATAGGTGTACTGCCAAACAGAGGCTGCCAGTCCACATAGGAGCTACTAATAACCAATCACAGCCCAGATTTGGCACCCCAAGGATCTTTTTGCATGCTTATAGTTACATAGTTACATAGTTACATTGGGTTGAAAAAAGACAAAGTCCATCAAGTTCAACCCCTCCAAATGAAAACCCAGCATCCATACACACACCCCTCCCTACTTTTAATTAAAATTCTATATACCCATACCTATACTAACTATAGAGCTTAGTATCACAACAGCCTTTGATATTATGTCTGTCCAAAAAATCATCCAATCCATTCTTATAGTCATTAACTGAATCAGCATCACAACATCACCCGGCAGTGCATTATGTTGCTCTCCAACTTTTTTTTTTTTTACATTTGAATATGGCTCGTGGGTATAAAAGGTTGGGGATCCTGTCTTAAGATGGCCATAGACTCAAAAATCTTCTCGTTTGGCGACATCGCCAAACAAGCGGATCTTTCCCCGATATGCCACTAACGGCATGGCTATATCGGGGGTAATCCGAACGTTCGACCATATGGTCGAACGATCGATTTACAATAAACCAAGGGGCTCCGATGGGTCGGTCGGGTAAAAATCAAACCTTCCCGATCGATATCGTGGCCAGATATCGATCAGGAAGACCCGTCGGAAGCCTCCATACACGGGCAGATAAGTCAAATTGGTCTAAACGACCGATATCGGCAGCTTTATCTGCCTGTGTATGGCCACCTTTAGAGTATTTTTAATTGGCCATTGGTGTGTCCTATACAATCTCTTGTTGTTTGTCTGAATTGTGGTTTTACTGACTGTGCTCCAAATTGTGGCCTCATTGCCTGTGCCCTGACTGTACTGTTGGTTGAAATGGTTGATATTTTTTTTTTTAACAATGGCATCCATTTATAAACAGAACACCACTTAGATAAAATGCCAGTGTGATGGGCGCTAGATGTAAATTGTTCACAGGAATGTTGTCAGTATTTGAAATGCAAACCTTGGAAGAATTTCACAATTAGAAAAAAATAGGCGTTAGGAAAGATAAAGAACCCATTAACAGAATACTTTATTCCCAAATAAAGTAAAGTGTTAGTTGGATCTTTTTACCCATTTTAACCATGGTGTTAGTTTGAAAAGCTGGACCTGGTATGTAATATTACGCATAAAAATTATTTTATTCTAACATTCTGAAAAAGAGTGCAGAATTATGGTTACGGTATAAATGACACTTTATTATGACACAGGTCTAGGATCCGTTATCCGGAAACCCGTTATCCAGAAAGCTCCAAATTACAGGAAGACCATCTCCCATAGACTCTATTTTAAACAAATAATTTTTTAAAAATGATTTCCTGTTTCTCTATACTAATAAAACGTGTTTCTAACTAAGATATAATTAATCTTCATTGGAAGCAGAACGATCCCTATTGGGTTTATTTAATGTTTTAATATTTTTTTTTTACAAACATTTATGACGTTAGAATCAAATGTCTGTTCAACCAGTTTTATTCTACCCTCAGACCAAGCATTTCCTTCTTCCTTTCTCCCATTTTATTGTGATTAAATTCTGCATTCCCAAGAACTAAATCATTTCGATTTTGGTTCTAGCCAGAATTCCTCTTTCCTTTGTCACCGGTATTCTCTCTAGGCGACTGTGATAACATCTAAAGCATTTTTTAAATAAATAAAGGATGTTTGCGACTAAGCATTCAAAATTGGGGTCATTATCTGAAGAGTGGTCATTTTCATATTTAGAGAACAAATGGATGCAGGAAACAGATTCTGAAAAATAAAAGCTGCGTGGAAATAAAATAGTTGTTTGAGTGTGGGATTTCACCTGCAGAATTATCCTATTCATAAATGCGAGGCTATCAAAACCAATTCGGCAGGTAAACAAGTATTGAATAACCAGGATACAATCTTGTTATTGTTCTCTTTATGAACAAAACCACTCTCTGTATACACAGAAATCAAGGAAAGAAATGAGATCACTTTATGGTTAAAATGGAGGAGAACAAAGCAGAGCCTATAGATGGAGGCGATTGCTTAGGAAGATGTATGTTTTTGTTACATTAGCTTTTGAATGATCACTTAAAGGGGTTGTTCACCTTTGAGTTAACTTTTACTAAAGCTGGCCATAGATGTTGAGATTTTTAAAAGATCAGATCCTGATCGTGAGACCAATATCTTCTCAGAACGATCGTACGAATTTACCATCAACTAAAAAGACCAATTTGCCAGGAAAACAAAGGGGAGCTGCCTGCTTGGCCCTGCAAACATAGAGAGATTGCACTGGGACCGACAAAGATTTTTTGACCTGGCCGATCAATTTCCCGACAGATGTCGGCCGAAAAATCGTAAAATGTACGATCGTTCGAATACCACTAACCGCACGATAATTTCGAAGGATTGGTCGGACTTCCCTAAAATCGGTCGTTCGGCAAGAAGAATCGTCGCGTCTATGGGGACCTTAAGATGTAGAGAGGGATATTCTGAGACAATTTGCAATTGGTTTTCATTATTTATTATTTGTGGTTTTTGAGTTATTTAGCTTTTTATTCAGCAGCTCTCCAGTTTGTAATTCCAGCAATTTGGATGCTAGGATTGAAATTCCCCTAGCAACCATGCCTTGATTTGAATAAGAGATTGGAATATGAATAGGAGAGGCCTGAACAGAAAGATGAGTAATAAAAAGTATCAATAACAATACATCTGTAGCCTTAGGGTAGGGACACACTGGGCGATTTGGGGAGATTTAGTCGCCTGGCGACTAATCGCAGCGACTTTTCTCCCCGAATGCCTCCCCTCACTCTGCGCCTGGATAAAATGAAAAGTCGCCGGCGCTAATCACACACGGCAATTCGTTTTCCGAAATCGCCCGAAGTTGCCTCACGAGGAAACTTCGGGCGACTTCGGAAAACAAATCGCCGCGTGTGATTAGCGCAGGCGATTTTTCATTTTATCCAGGCGCAGAGTGAGGGGAGGCATTCGGGGAAGATTGGTCGTGGAAAGTCACGGCGATTAGTCGCCAGGCGACTAAATCTCCCCAAATCGCCCAGTGTGTCCCTACCCTTATAGAGCATTTGGTTTTAGATGGGGTCAGTGACCCCCATTTGATAGCTGGAACAATCAGAAAAAGAATTCAAATATAAAAAAGAAAAGTTCCTTAGAACTGGCCATTCCATAACCTTCTAAAAGTTAAAAATGTTATATGAAATGGTCAACGTTATCAAGAAAAAAATGTTTGAGTCTGAAATCAATGCAGAAGTAGGTTTGTAGTTTAGTTATAGTTAGTGTTGCGATTGTATAGGGAAATGCTCACACAGCAGTTCTGCCATGCTTTTTGGTTGAGATTCTGCTTATTGTTCCTGTCTGAAAACCATTGTTTCCATCTGCAAGAACTGTTAGGGCAATGACAGACACCAATTTTGGGTGTTTCATCAAAGGTTTTAGTAGCTTAACTGTCAATATACAACACCCGGAATCATATCCAATTAATTTCAGTGCCTTTTGAACATGCTGTCTTTCTTGAGAGACAATCGTCTGACCTGCAAGTGCTACGAGCCAGTCTAAACGATTGCCATTAAGATCAATGGTACTGATATGGGATCCTTTATCCAGAAAGCTCTGAATGACGGGAAGGCTGTCTCCCGTAGACCCCATTTTATCCAAATAATCAGAATTTTAAAAAAAATATTTAATTTTTCTCTGTAAAACAGCACACTGTACTCAATCTAAACTAAGATATTATTAATCCCTATTGGAGTTTATTTAATATTTAAATGATTTTCTAGTAGACCCAAGTCATGAAGATCCAAATTACAGAAAGATCGATTATCCAGAAATCCCCAGGTCCCGAGCATTCTGGACAACAGGTCCCATTCCTCTACACAATCCCAACGATAACTACTCAGGATCTTGCTTCCACTAGGCCTGGCTAGCTCGCAACTAAAGATGGCTCTGGATGCCAATACCACTGGCCTTCTCCGTGGATATCACAAAGCAATATCTTCTTTTGATGAAATTTATTGCTGTTGCCAAAATACTTGGCTAAAAACACAAGGGTAATATGGTCTGAGTATTGAAGCTCATGTATTAACATGTTATTTGATCACTGTTCTGTTGGGGCTGAGGGAAGCAGATTGGTGTTTACTTTTTATAATAGTGGTGATTGTTCCTGATCGGGGTCCCCAGCCATCAATACGGGTGTCACTCAAGTGATGTCTTTGCAAGGGGACTGACCTTTGTGGCCAGTTAATAAAAAGCTCCATTGTGTGTGATAATGCTGAAAAGACTCTTCTAATCCCTCCTGTGAGTGGAAGCCAATGTCTGGCACGCTATGTGTTAAAACTCCCACAATCCTCAGAGAACTAGTGTCCAGCTCAAATGGCAAAGACTCGTAGTTCTTTGGTGAAACCTGCCGAGTCTGTTCTCAACCGATTCGAGAAAGAGGAGGCTGCTGTCCGCCAGTGGAGTTTGGCTAGTTATTTCAGCCACTCTGTGGCCCTAGCCTTAGATATCAAACACTCAAGTCATCATCTCTGACACCTGACTGCCCACTATCCTTTAAAAAAAAAAAAAAGTGGCCCTACTCATAGTAAGAGGAGGCTAGGGCCACACTAGGGGCCGAAAACAGCTATCTGAACTACATTGGCTTATTTCATCTCTACCGCAGGCAGTAGCCTCCTCTCCTCCACATTGAATCGAATCCGCACAAACAGACTTCTTTTGGCAGATTTTGGCTCAAAATGCAGAGACTCACGGTTCTTCGCCGAAACCCGCAGAGTCTGTTCACACCAATTCAATCCGGAGGAGAGAGGAGGCAGCGTATTCCAGCTAGCTGATTTTGGCCCTAGCCAGAAAGACAAATGGACCATGATAGTTAAAGAAAGGATATATCATGAAAAAATTCTAATATGAGTTGAATTCCTTGGATACATATTTTTCAGGTTGGTAGGAATTAACTGAACATGTTATGTTTCCCTGGGTCACATTTACAACAAGGCATTTCTTGTTTGTTTGTTTTTTAATTGTCACCCAATACAGCCACTCACATCTGTTGCCACCTGTCTAATCTATGAATTCTGCCAAACCCTCTTAAACTTGTGTTATGTATTAAATCTGAGGCAGCACAGTGGGAGGTATTTATTTTCCATCAGGGGATTAACCGTTCTTTTATTCTCCAGGAATGCCGTACCAAGCAACATTCCTAAATGAAATTTCAAAACACTTTTTCCCCCACCCCTTATCAGCCTAAACCATGGCCATTGCAGCCTGTGTTAAATCTCGATTAGCCCATAACCCTGTTCTAAGCCCTTTTACATTTAGGGTAAGGGCTCACCGGGCGATTCGGGAGATTTAGTCGCCTGGCGACTAATCGCCTCTTCTTTGGGGCGACTGATCTCCCCGAATGCCTTCCCTCTGTCTTGCTCCTGCTATAATGAAAAGTCGCCTGTGGCATGGCACACGCGGCTCTTTGTGAGGCGACTTCGGAATACGCTGTGTGCCATGCCGCAGGCGACTTTTCATTCTTGCCGGCGCAAGACAGAGAGAAGGCGTTCAGGGAGATTAGTCGCCCCAAAGAAGAGGCGATTAGTCGCCAGGCGACTAAATATCCCCGAATCTCCAGGTGTGCCCTTACCTTATAGCAACTAGTTGCACCCTTTACGTTAGAGGGCGTCTCTTTTAATCTCTTTGTCATATAGTTCCCCATGTAGATGCCAGATTGACTACAGATTATTTTTAACAACTCTTTGGGGGTTGTGACCATGAATTGTTCAGTAAATATCCCCCACGTAGTGTAAGCAAGTCAATTGGTAAAATATAGATAAAGTGAGCCAAAACAAATTTACATATAATCCATAAAGAGTAATAACTGTCTATTGATTTGTCTGCGCCCGTCAGCACCCAGACTTTTGCTTTGTCATTGAAGCGCAACCTTTACATTTCCCTTTATGCTCAATTGCGCAAGTTAATAAGCCAACATTTAGATCCTGTGGCCAGTACTGTGGGCAGATCTCTTGGCAGCCGCTGCCAGTCTGTAGACTGCATCCCCATCAATGCTATTTTATTGTTTCCTTCCCTACGGGTACCCCATGGTGGCGTCAGAAAGCAGTGAAATTTTCAGCCACGGGGAGTTTGTAGCTGTCAGCTCTATCCTGTGTGGCCTGAGAGGCAGTTGAGCGAGGTGCCAGGCATGAATAAGCTCTGTCCCCGGCAGCTCTAGCAGAGCCATGTGAGAAAGAAGCTTTTCAAGCTCTTAATGGTTCTGCTTTTTTTTTTTTTTTTTTTTTTTTTTTTTAAGAAAAAAGGCCAAACCCCTTTTTGTGCGTATTTTTAGCAAACAGCATGGTAGCCAGAGGGGAAATGGCACGCTTTTGGAGTCTGGAGAGCCTTCACATGGGTGGGTATGTGTGGAAGTGGTACATGTCTCTGTCTGTCTCTGCTTTAGGTATGGTTTATCATTCCGTGTGCGGATTTGGTAGCTAAACGTGGGCTGCCGGCAGTAACTGGCAGCTGGGATTACATGTTCTGCAGTGCAATACTGCATGGAACAGCTTGGCTGGAGTGAGAGAGAGCGAGAATCAGTAGGGATTCTATTCCACTTTTTTTTCTATGTTTAAATGCAAGAATATCTGTTTAACCCTTTCTCGTGTGCATGATGGGAGGGGGGGGATGAAATGGTTTTGCGGTAACCGGAGAAATCATTTTAGAAACTTTGCAGTGTTCTGATTTTGATTCATTGTGATGCAGATGTCGCCACTGTAGGTGGTTATGCTCAGCAATATGAGAAATTGCAGAATAAATTGCTGTAATGTGTTTTATTTTATTTTATTTAAATCAGGTCTGACATCCTAGCTGGTTAAACTACAACTCCCAGTACACCGTGGGATTTTTCAAGGCTGCTGGGAGTGGTCGTTCAGCAGCTAGAGGGCTGCAGGTTGAACAGCCGTGGTTTGTGTGTTGAGCCTGCTACTACATGGAGAGAGAACATGAAGCTTTTTGGGACTATACATCCCTCCACCTTCCACTCTTGCAATTAGAATATAAATAGTATATTTATAATAACCAGCATTGCATCAACAGCAGTAAAATTGCTGGGGCAACCTATCTCGCTCTCTCTCGTCGCCTTATTCTAAAGGTTTAATAAAGCATCACAGGACTGAATGGTTCTGCGCAGCTGAGATGCCACTTCTGCTTGCTGTGACTCAGAGTGTATTCACAGGGAGAGCTTGTTAGCAAGTGTCTGCATAGCAATGCGTGGGCATGATCAATCGCCAGGAGGAGAACTTAACCCATTCCCTGTGTGGTGACATCTAGGTCTGTAATTCTGCCATTCGGTGAATCATTTCTTTCCCTATAATATCCAGCAACGATTTTGATTTTTCTCATGTGTCTTTGAGGAGCGAGACTTGCCTTGCTGGTGCGGAGAGGATTGCCGCGGTATATGCTCTTGTTGGTTCTTCAGAATTGAACGTACTCTTGCCAGGATTTTTCCCAGTTCCTTGACTATGTGATAGGCCCTATAAAACACTCACTACTTTCCCTGGGGACAGATAATAATGCTACTTTATATTCTTCATCCTTCTAAAGGGGCAACGGAAATCAATGCACCCCCTACAATTTCTTAAAGGGATACTGTCATGGGATAAACATTTTTTTCAAAATACATTAGTTCCAGCAGAATTCAGAAATCCATTTCTCAAAAGAGCAAACAGATTTTTTTATATTAAATTTTGAAATCTGACTTGGGGCTAGACATTTTGTCAGTTTCCCAGCTGCACCCAGTCGTGTGATTGATAAACTTCAGTCACTCTGTCCTGCAAGTTGGAGTGATATCACCCCCCCCAGCAGCCAACAACAGAACAATGGGAAGGTAACCAGATAACCGCTCTCTAAAACAAGATAACAGCTGTCTGGTAGATCTAAGAACAGCAATCAATAGTAAAAATCCAGGTCCCACTGCAACACATTCAGTTACATTGAGTAGGAGAAACAGCAGCCTGTCAGAAAGCATTTCTCTCCTAAAGTGCTGGCTCTTTCTGAAAGCACATGACCAGACAAAATGACCTGAGATGCACCTACACCCCAATATTACAACTTAAAAAAAATACACTTGCTGGTTCAGGAATTAAATTTTGTATTGTAGAGTGAATTATTTTCAGTATAACAGTGTATTTTAGAAATAAAAACCACATCATAAAAATCATGACAGAATCCCTTTAATGGTTTTGTGAACCTCACAAGACACCGACATGAAGGCTTAACAAGTGCAATGCTGGTGTTTATTTACTGCTATTTAATAACACTAGAAGAACATTTTCATCTTCTATAAAACTGACTGGTTGTGTATGTGGTGTGTAATGTGCCAGAGATGTGTTAAAAGCATATTCATCTTTTCAGATTAATGCTAAACCTAATGTTATGGCTTCCATTGGAGCTTTAGTTCCTCAAGAACTGGCATAAGACAAAGATTCAGACCTTGAACCCAACACTTTTGCTTGGCTCTTGATGGATCATCTGAAGCAACAACTTTAGTTGAGTAGGACATATCTTTTCATGGGCATCAAATCTAGTCTGACTTTTTCTCTATTTCCTACTGCAAGAGGAGACAGTAATGGGTTTTGACAAAGAAATGTTTCTTTTACTCCGTTTTCGTGTTATATAAAATTGATCAGAAGACCTCAGTTGTGTATATAGTGTGTAATGTGCCAGCAATGTGTTACAAGCAGATACTGTTGGAGCTTTAGCTCAAGAACTGGGATTAGACAAAGATTCAGACCTTGAACTCAACGCTTCTTCTTGGCTCTTGGTGGTTCATCTCAAGCAGCAACTTTAGTGTGGGACATATCTAATCAGGGGCATCAAATCCAGTATTTCCTTGTCTCTTACTGAAAGAACTCATTGAACCTGACCATATATACATGGAGACAATAAAAGTTCTTTTTTATGAGAGCTTTTTGCTTTTGAATGTAACCCACCTGTAGATGTCTTACTCACATCTCACCTCAATTTATCCTTTAATGCCATTGTTCTGTTTGTCTAAATATTCACCACCAAAGGATGTTTGACTCCAGTAAGTGGCCAGTTTATACCCTCTGCTATTTCTATAAAATATTCATGCTTCTTGGTCATTACCACATCCATTTTGCAATTTCAGAGGTTTCTTCAATCTCATTTTACATTGTAAGATGGTATGTCTTTATCTTTTTGATAATCAAGGTCTAAAATAACATTAGTGGCCTCCCTTTGAAACCCAATGCCTTAATAATGTTATTATTGCTAAGAATGGAAATAAGAAATGGTGCAGACTGCAACTCGTGGTACTCAAGATGAGCTTTAAACCCCCCCCCCCCCCGCCATATTCCACTCACCCATCTCTATCACTCTCAGCTTGAAATAACCTGAGATAATGAACTGGTTACCATGCAACAAGAGCCAAGGTCTTCCTCAGCTCCTTATCAGATGGCAAGTGATCTCTGTAGTTCCATATTAATCAGTTTTTGCTCTCTCATCATTTTTGATGATTCAGATGTGACAAAGGTATCCTCTTGTAACTACTTTAAATCTTGGCTACACACAACTGACTTCTGTTCATGGTGGAAATATTGTAATAATACCTGTATAGGTTCACCAAATCCAGCTGAACCTAATCGCAACTCAATGTAAATCATATTAGAACAGATTTTGCAGAAATTTAAAGAAATAATTTGGTGTGAGAGCTTTGCATTATATGGCTTCTGGTGACTAGTATTGCCTTACCAACGATGCTTGATTGTTTTTATGAATTAGAAGACTTTCTGGAGCTGTTTAGGCCTCTGTAATTCTGCACAATGCATTTCAATATTTCAGGAACTTAATAATCTGTTGGTTTTGTGTGCACAGTTTCAGCAGATGGAGGGGCTGAGTCTTCTGCTTTGGTTGATGACAATGGGAGTGAAGAGGACTATAGCTATGAAGAGCTTTGCCAAGCCAATCCCAGATATCTGCATCCAGGAGGAGAGCAGCTAGCAATTAATGAGGTGCGTATTCATACTGTTTCATCCAGTTACTTAGGTACTAACAGAAAAAGGAAAATATCTACCCTGAATCCTTTCTTGTACCTTCACTGACATGGAGTAAAGTCATGTCAATCCACATGCAATATTATCATTCAACCATGCTGGTGTTATTACATTTGTTAGCCTTAAAGGAGAACTCAAGCTTAACTAAAAAAAAGTAGCCTAGATATGTTGTACATTATGTTTTGTGCTTCTGTGCCAGCCCAAGGCCACCACAACCCTTTAGCAGTGTTTCCAAAGATGCCCCAGTAGCTCCCCATCTGCTTTTCTGCTGATTCACTGCACATGCTCTGTGCTGCTGTCACTTACTGAGCTTAGGGACCCACTCACAATATACAGTACACATAGAATAGAAATGTCACAATATAAGACTGATTAATAATTAATACAGATAATTACTACATGGCAGCACAGAAACCAGTGCAATTAGCATCAGAATTGAATAATCAGCCCTGTAGCATCAGCTTATATTACAGACCAACCTCATTTTCTGCTGGATAATTAGTGACGACCCCTAAGCTTAGCTTCTCAACAGCTGCTCAGAGCCCACTGAGCATGTGAATGTTGCAGACTCTTTCTAAGATGGTGACCCACTGTGACGGATTTGAAGTCCTGGACCATTGCTGCTATTGACAAGCTGGATCTTTAGACTGGTGCAATAAGTTCAGAATATAAAATATGGCATTTTTAGCCATATTTATTTTATGGTTTAGTTCTCCTTTAAGATATTGACGGGCTATGCGCATTCTCCACCAGTCCATTTGTGCAGCCTGTGATAAAGTTTAAAAGAAACCCTCATTTAAATTCTGGTATCAAGTTTTTTTGTTCACCTCAAAAATGAACATTAGAGCCTGCCCTAGGGTACTTGCTACAGCAAATGCACTCTTAATCTTTCATTTTGTTGTCTTTTAGTTGATAAGTGATGGCAGTGTGGTGTATGCGGAAGCTCTGTGGGATCATGTCACAATGGATGATCAAGAACTGGCCTTCAAGGCAGGAGAGGTCATCCATGTTCTCGAGGCATCTAATAAGGACTGGTGGTGGGGCAGAATTCGGGACCGTGAGGCCTGGTTTCCTGCTAGCTTCGTACGGGTAAGATCTTCAGTCCATGTCAATGTCTGTGTAACCCACTTTAATGGTTTCTGCCAACTCATAGATGTAAACTCTTGCTTTCTATATTCTGCAGAATGCTAATAATGAATACACTTCAGCAAGCCTTTTCTGTATCTTAATCCTGAACAGTAGCTCATTTAGTCATCCATTTCCATAACTCTGCTACATGGAATATTCTAGAGTATTTTTCCCTTCTTAGGAAAGAGAATGGAAAGATTGTGTTTTTGTCCTTTAGTTACGTGTCAACCAGGAGGATGTATCTGAAAACTCTTGTAGCTTCCATGAAGAAGATCATGACATGGCTGTTTCAAAGTCCCGCCACAAGAACGCTGAGAACATGGACCAGATGAGGGCTAATGTAGTTCGGGAAATAATGGACACAGAGCGGGTCTACATCAAGCATCTAAAAGATATATGTGAGGTACAGTTCAAAACCTATGTTTGCACCTGAAAACATATGATGGAGACAGACAAGCTTATAATATAGTCTTCTTGTGTGAGGCCCATGTAGATGTAGCCAATAAACATTGTCCAGGGATCTTTGGCATAAATGTGAAGGAGGACATGCATTTTTTTACAGGACCTTTATTGTCGTCATTTCTCTTGTCGAGCTTCAAGAATATTAAGATGTGCTTTCTTTTCGTTCAGGGATACATCAAGCAGTGTCGGAAACACACCAGCATGTTCACGGAAGGTCAGCTCAACACCATATTTGGAAACATTGAAGACATTTACAAGTTCCAAAAGAACTTCTTAAAAGATCTTGAGAAGAAACACAACAAAGATGAACCTCACTTGAGCGAAATCGGGGACTGTTTTCTCAATAATGTAAGTTTTACTTTACATTTTAGAACGGCCAACGGGAAGGATCCAGAATAAATGACTCTATCATTCGGTCAAATCTACTTCTGCTGTATGAAAGAAAATGTTTTGCTTATAGGAGTTGTAAAGCTTACGGGCATAGCTTAATATATTGCAAATTAACTCTCTTGCCCAAGTTGTATACAAATAACAGTTGAGGCCAAATATTGTTTTGGGTGTTACTAAACATGTAATTCTAAAACTATAATGTGCACATTGATCATTCCGTCTGGTAATGGACCAGACAAGGTGTATATCCCATGATATAGGGGTCTTTGTTGTTGTGGTTTGCTGGGAAATGCACACGACCTGCAGCAAAAACAGATTTCACAGAAACATCTGGTACACAAGGCCACTCTATTTAACATTGGATGCATCAAAAAGACTGCCCTGTCTTTACCTTATTATAAGGCTACAGTATATTATAATAATCAGAAAAGGAAAAAACATCCCTGGAGTGTATCCAAAAAGTCTATAGTCTCACCAGTATAAACGTGGGGGTCTGGGTGCAAATGCCCCAGACCTATAGCTCAAGGTGGTAGTATTAAACCAAAGAAAGAAGATGGCAGGCACTCACAAATCCCACGGACAGGTAGGTAAAAGAACTGGAAACTTTAACACACCACCTTAAGCATTTCTTGCACTAAGGCACTTAGTCATATGACTAAAAACTGGACTTAGAACTGGAAAAGTAGACAAACACACAGCCTTAATCGTTTCGTGTGCTAAGGCAAGAAACGCGTAAGACTGTGTGTTTATCTACTTTTGGCCTAAATAAAGTTTCCAGTTCTTATACCTGCTTGTCCATGGGATTTGTGAGGGCCTGTCATCTTCTTTCTTTGGTTGAATACAGTATATCATACTCTAGCTAGCTTTACACATTTTCCTAAAGGTGAAGTGCAGTGCAATAGAAAATCGCTTCCCTTGCCTGGTGTAAAAGTATGTGCAAGTAATCTCTTGCAATTAGTCCTTTAATTCCATTGTTTTCATATGCTATCTTTCCAGCAGCTTTGTAATCCATTAGGAAGTGTGTTAGAAGAGAGTCCTTTTCAATATTAATTTCAATACTTGTCTTCATTCTTCTCCAGCAAGATGGTTTTTCCATCTACTCTGAGTACTGTAACAATCATCCCAATGCGTGCTCGGAGTTGTCCAACCTGATGAAGCAAGGGAAGTACCGTCACTTTTTCGAGGCCTGCAGGCTTCTGCAGCAGATGATAGATATTGCTATTGATGGTTTCCTACTGACCCCTGTGCAGAAGATCTGTAAATACCCACTACAGTTAGCGGAGTTGTTGAAGTATACAACTCAGGAGCACAGGTAAATGTAATATTTGTTTTTATATGGTGTAGCCCTCCCTGTACTAGTGGGAGAAGCATTTATGTAGCCCAGTTGTCATTTAGGTTGATAGCACCCTATCTGACCCACATGAAATGTGTCAGATAGACCTCAAAAGGTGAACGATAGAGTTCTGTGCCAAAATACTCCTTCTGGAAATGACTTCTACATGCTGGGCCAAATCTGGATAAACCAAGCAGTTGGTTCCTGGAAGCATAATGGAAGACATTGCAGGCCTACTGGGAGAGGACTGCATCAATCTGGACATCACCCTAAGGAATTTTTTCGAGTCTGCCCTATTGATAGTTTTCAGCCAGATATCAATCAATCCCCATACATGGACAGTTCAGCTCCTGACTTTGTCTGAAGGGTCCAAATCGGAAGCTTAGATGCACCCATGGTATGGCCAACTTTAGTCTAGGTTTCAACAACTGCCACTTGCTTGGATTAATAGCATAGGAGCAAGTGCTCCCTCTTTGGGCCCTAAGAAGCAGTATTTTTCACCCCTTGCAATTGTGTCTTCATCAGTTTTCATAGGGGTTCAGAACATTTGCAACAAGCGGTACAACAGTCACGATATGCATTGTCTTAGAAAAGCTTTTCAGTATAACTCTGTCCTGGATCTTGTCACATTACCAAATATTCTAACCTCTGTAAATGAGGCTGGTTCCTGAATAATATATGGAAACAAGTATGACATGTCTACTAGTCATGTTGTGTTCCCTTGGTGGAATGTTCCGGGACAGATTTCTCAGCTTGCAAACAACGAGCTGCCAGTGCTCCCTTTTCAATTAGGACATTCATCAAGTTTGGCTTTTGCTGTTATTTTGACGTCCCCCCCCATGCTTATTGTTTCCTCGCCATAGAAACGTATGCCTAATTCCCTTTTCTCTTATCAATGATTTTAAGTATATCGTGTGACCGAGTGGCTTCCCTTCGTGTGAGTGAATGGGGTGCCCTGTCCGCTGTACAATGGCAGTACTGTTGCAGTGGGTTTTTGGGACCCAGCAGGGGGAGAGTGTGGAACTAGCCATGTGTGACAGCAACAAAATAAGAGAATTCTTTCACTAGGGGCTCGGGGGTAGCATTTTCCTGACCCTCATCTTCAAGTGCTCTGTTATGGGAAATTAAAAAATTAAAGGGGGGGGGGATGGAATGAATGCATTTGCCATTTACATCTGTAACGGAATGTGATCTGAAAACCCTATTGACATTTGACTGCTGTTAGCATTTGCAGAGATCCCGAGGGTATATTTATAAAGGGAAAGTCACGCTAAAGGGACAATTATTTTTCTGTAAATAAAGCGTTTCTTGGCCATGGTATTCCTATTTCATTTAAAATCGGTCACGCATGGAATTGTCCAGTCTTTGATCAATATTGACACCCAAATGGTGAGCCAATACGGTCCTGTTTTTCTAGACCCTCCAAAATATTGGATCGTTTTAATGACCTGTACAGATCTATCAGGAGAGGAGGACATCCATGGAACCATTCAGCCCTGATAGTATTTCCCAGCCTTCCTGATTGATATCTTGCTGCTCCCTGACCAGGTGTTTGGCCCATAACGCAGGCTTCAACAAATTTCTGACCCCTATGTTAGTACTGGTATGGGACCTGTTAATCAGAATGTTTTCTGGATAACGGATCTTTCCTTAATTTGGATCAGCATACCTTAAGTCTACAAGACAATCATGTATACATTAAAGGGCATGTAAAGTCTAAAATAGAATAAGGCTTGAAATGCTGTATTTTGTAGACTAAATATAAACATGAACTTACTGCACCACAAGCCTAATCAAACAAATAATTTATGCTTTCAAAGTTGGCTACAGGGGGTCACCATCTTGTAACTTTGTTATACATCTTTGCAAGACTAAGACTGTGCACATGCTCAGTGTGATCTGGGCTGCTTAGGGATCATCATAAACAAAGCTGCTTGAGTTCTGCATGGCTGGGAAGTAAGGCGGGGGCTCCCCCTGCTGTTCATAAGTATGATTGTTTCCCTGCTCAGCAGTTAGGGACTGTCTGACAATTCCTATCCACAGCAGTAAATGAAGGGAGAATTTCACTGCATACAGTCAGGTTTCTTATAAAAACGGTACACATTTTTTAATTAAAGTATATTGGAGATAGGTTTCTTTTTCCTTAAAGAAAGTAAAAATTGGATTTTATTTTTTTGCAGTTACATGTCCTTTAAGGGGCCCATTTATTAAACCTCAATTTTTTTTTCTGGTAAAGATTTTTAGGGGGCAAAACTCAAATTTTTTGTGGAAAAAAAGAAACTTGGATTTTTAGCGATTAATCATACCCCAAAGCTGCTAAAAATCTGAAAATACGTCATCTCAAACCTGTCGAGGTCATGTAGTAGTCAATGTCAGATGTCCCTGATGTTGTTTCTTGACATTCTGATTTGTGTGGGATAATCCGAAAAAAAGTGGTTTTCATTCGATTATCTGAAAAAGTCGCGATTTCGTAGCAAAAATTCAATAAAATCAAGTTTTTGGGGGCAAATCATACAATGCAAATTGATGCTCGATTTTGTTGCAATGTTTTGACTCTCCAATTTTTTTGAGAAAAAAATTATTGATAAAGGAGTTCAGTTCATGGAAGGGAGTTTGATTGGATTTGTTTTCATAAAAGAATGTGATTTTTTTTTTTTTTTGTAAATACGCATCTAAATAAACCCAATAGGCTGCTTTTGCTTCCAATAAGGATTAATTAAATCTCAGTTGGGATCAAGTACAAGCTACTGTTTTATTATTACAGAGAAAAAGGAATTTTTTTAAAAAATCCGGATTATTTGGATAAAACTGTCACAACATGTCACTCGCAAGGCACTGGTTGGGGATCACTGGTGTAGGCCATGTTATTGTAGTGGACTAATGTAATAATGCTAGGGTTCCCATGTTTGCTGCTAAAATGTACTGGTGGGTGCAGGGGGTGACATAAAGAGGCTTGGATTGGGATCGAGAGGGGCATGCCTGGGCAGAATAGAGGGGAGTCTATGGGAGACAGAATTTCTGTATTTCAGAGCTGTCTGGATAACAGGTTTCCATACATGCACAATACAAAAACCACTATATTCTAAATGCTAACCTATTATACAGCCAAACATGTCCCTACAGCACAGTGCATAACAGCTGCCATTGCTACAAAAAAAGTTATTGAAGCAAATTACATTTTATATTGTGTTTTTATGAATTTGAAGCGGAAGTAAACGCCCCCAAAAATAATGTTTATTATATGTAACATTTTTTTATAGTACTTTCCTGAACAATTTACATTATTTTTCTGTTCTGCAGCCTTTTCATTACATTTGCACTTTTACGCAGCTAATTTCATGCTTTCTGAGATTAGTCGCTAATGTAGGCTGCATCTCTTGTCACTATGCTACACCCTTTATTATATCTAGCATTCTCCATTCTGTAATATCAAAAGAACTAGGCTTTTGTGGTTTTGGGTAACATATTTGCACAGCGCTGTGACTCAAAATTAAAGTCCACCCATGGTGCTATCTGCAATGGCCAATAGGGGTTATATTCTAACCCGGGTGGGATTAAAACCACTAAGAGGTTACCCCATCTGCCCCTCAATACTACAGTGCTAACTAATTCAGTAAATAAATTGTAGCCTTTTTTGTGCTTTGCGCACTTCATGGGGCATTGTAAATTAGGTCTAATACTGTATGTCCTTCCCATGATTGTGTGGGTTTCCAATGGGTAATCTGGTTTCCTCCCACACTCCAAAAACATACAGGCAGGTTAATTGGCTACTGATTGTCCATAGTGTGTATGAATGAGATTAGGGACCTTAGATTGTAAGCTCCACTGCTTTATATAAGCAGAAAAAGTAATCATCTTAGTAGAGGCAAGCAAAATGGCAGCAGACAGTGTGATATTTACTCCTTTCTGTTCAGTTGTTACTTTGATTTCTAACTGCAATTTGCAAGATGTGAAAATCATATTTCAAGCTTCATCTCGTTTTGTCCTAATTTCTTCCAAGGTGAAAAGTAAATTGCTTTTACAGAGGTGCAAATGTAATTGGAAAGTATCAAGAGTAATTAAAGCTTCCTGTTTATTTTCCAGCGATTACAGCAAAATAAAAGAAGCTTACGAAGCCATGAAAAATGTTGCTTGTTTAATTAATGAGCGAAAAAGGCGCCTGGAAAGCATAGACAAGATTGCCCGCTGGCAGGTTTCCATCGTCGGTTGGGAGGTAAGTGGTACTAGAAATCAGGATTTTGTCTTGCAGAAAGAGTAGGTCAGGAGTCCACAACCTTTTTTTACACATGAGCCACATTCAAATGTAAAAAGAGTTGGGGAGTAATGCAAGTATGAAAATATTCCCTGGGGGTGCCAAATAAGGGCTGTTATTGGCTATTTGTTATCTCCTGTTTAGACTGACAGCCTATAGGAGTCTCTTCTTGGCAGCACACCTAATTTTTATGTAATTAAAACTCGAGGCCTGGAATTTAACAATAAGCTCCTGCTTTGAGGCCACCAAGAGCATCTTAGGAGTTGGTAAACAACATGTTACTCGCAAGCTACTGGTTGGGGATCACTGGTGTAGGCCATGTTATCGTAGTGGACTAATGTAATAATGCTAGGGTTCCCATGTTTTCTGCTAAAATGTACTGGTGGGTGCAGTGGGTGACATAAAGAGGCTTGGATTGGGATGGAGAGGGCATGCCTAGGCAGATTAGAGGGGAGCAGGCCATAAAAGTGGTGGAGTTTGGGTTTAATGAGGGTCATGATTGGGCAGGCATATGGGGCATAACTGGCTGGATTGGGGGTTTAATTAGGCAGGTTATGAGCATGACAACAGGTGACCCCCCCTAAAAAAACTACCAGCAATAACATTACCAGTAGATTTTTATTGAAGATATTGGCCACTGTTTCATGACTAGGCTGGTGGCCAGTACTGCAAATATTTTTCACTCCAGAGTAACTTCCCTTGATTGATTCAGTACTGTAAACGTGGCCATGATAAATGCTGCTGACTCAGCACCTCCAGACAGAGTTAGAAGCTAAATGTAATGCACATAGGGTCCTACTGACCAGTCCTCTTAGTATCTTATTGACTTATGTATGAGACCCTTCAGATGACCTTCCCAACGAGATTTGTATTGGGCAGGTTATAAAATATCATGAAGTATAGAGCATGTCATGGGCCCTCATTAGGATCTGATTGAACAGATTGGCACCTAATTGGTGACCAAATCAGGCAAAGATTCACTTGTTTGCCAGACAAGCATATCTATTGGTGGATGGCCAATTTTTGAGTAATGAAGGATTCTTTGCTTTTCAAAACGTTAATTCATAAATCCTAATGTTGGCTATAAAGAGACAATACTTTAAAAAGAGGGGATTTTTATTTCCTGTAACAGGGACAAGATATATTGGCCAGAAGTTCAGAACTGATTCACTCTGGAGAGCTGACGATGATAATTAAACAAGGAAAGAGCCAACAAAGGACGTTCTTCCTCTTTGACCATCAAATGGTCTTCTGCAAGAAAGATCTGCTGCGCAGGGACATCCTGTATTACAAGGGGCGGATTGACATGGACGAGATGGAGTTTGCCGATGTTGAAGATGGGAAGGATCGGGACTTTAATCTGAATATCAAGAACGCCTTTAAAGTCATGAATCGATTAACAGACGAGGTCAATCTTTTTTGTGCAAAAAAACAAGAGGACAAACAAAGGTGGATCCAGGCCTTCTTGGATGAAAGGAAAAGAGTTCAGGATGACAAAGCTATGGGTAAGCAAGTAATGCAGATAATGCAAGTCACTGATGCCAGGGGTTTCCAAACTGTGGGGATGGCTGCCTTGTGGGGGGGAGGCTGATCATTAGTTAGGGTTAGCTTTGGAAAGAATGTTCTCCTGTAGATACCTTGAAGCTCAACTGAAGGGTTAGATTTGCTGTTGTACATATTCCTCAGTCTAAAGTCAACTTTTCCTTATGCCTGTAATCTTGTTATGAGTTTAGGGGGCCCAGGAAACTTTTGGAATTTTAAAGGGGGGCTTAAACCAAAAAATGGCAACTGAGATGTTCAGGAAAGAAGCATTTTCCAGCAATGGATGTTTGCTGATTGGTTGCTATGGGTAATGTCTTTGGCTCATATTCCGACCATAGGACTGTGTAACCCTCATATTGTGCAATGAAGTTATGGGGAACTCTGGTTTGGAAGCAATTTTTTATCAGTAGAAATGGATGTGCCTTGCCTCTCCTCGTCATTTTATTTACACTTTCACTAATAGCAGTCCACCTCGCTAGAACATGCCCCATCAGCCAAACAATTACCCTCTAATACACTCAAGTTGCTTAGTCTGGGACACACAACACGATTTTTCCGCAGAAGTAGAATATTAGTAGAATATTAAATATCTCACAAAATAAAAGTTTCAGCAAAATTTCTATATTTGCCTTTATAGCAATGCTGAATATATTTTTATGTATCTACAGAGCTCAGAAGTGAACAGGATTTTATTCCTTGATATATTTGTTATCACAAATAAATCTGTTAATTGACCCAAGAATATCCAATAACCAGTCATAAGGTTTATAAAGTAATTTGATGCTGCACCTGTCTGTAGTACAAAGTGATTTCTTTGGGACCCATATCTTAATATAGTCAGAGGCAGCTTCATGTTTCTTGAAAAATGGCAATACGTTTTATTGGAAAAGGATGAGGCATAATCAAGAGAAGACTGAATTTAATTAATAATGGTGCGGCTTATACAACAAAATCTGTTTCATTTTTTAGAGCAGGAGTTTATCTAAACATAATGAAATTCCATGCTCCATGGCAGACAATAATTACAAACAGGACTGCCTGTAATGGGGATGAGATACATTAATGGTATTAGATAAACTGTTAAGTGTTAATTAAAGGCTATTATCCCTCTGTTACTATAGGCACCGTCTCTCCCTACTATACCTGCTATCCCACAGTCACACTCCCTTCCCAGAGACTATTATCCCACTGTTACTATAGGCACCACTTCTCCCTACTATACCTGCTATCCCACAGTCACACTCCCTTCCCAGAGACTATTATCCACTGTTACTATAGGCACCATCTCTCCCTACTATACCTGATATCCCATAGTCACACTCCCTTCCCAGAGACTATTATCCACTGTTACTATAGGCACCATCTCTCCCTACTATACCTGCTATCCCACAGTCACACTCCCTTCCCAGAGACTATTATCCACTGTTACTATAGGCACCATCTCTCCCTACTATACCTGCTATCCCACAGCCACACTCCCTTCCCAGAGACTATTATCCCACTGTTACTATAGGCACCATCTCTCCCTACTATACCTGCTATCCCACAGTCACACTCCCTTCATAGCTTTGTATCAAGTAGAGGCCAGAATAATTAACAAAGCTCAGTAGCAAAGCTGACTTCTTTCAGTGTATTTAGTGGGATCAGCAAAGAGACCCTTCTGGATAACAGGAGTTGGAAGTTTTATTGAGATGGAAGTGTTTGAATCAGTTTATTAGAGTAGTTATTTGGTGAAACGCATTCATGTGTTGTACCTACTGTAGGTATATAGATTTATGCAAGCAGCCAGTATTGCCCCCTTCTCCTTATACTGTTGAGAGGATCATATTTTTGTTGACGTGAAAATCTCTTGCTTACTTTGCCTTCATATATTTCTGCATGCATGTTTGTGACTGTGACAACATGGTCTGTCTTCTACAATAACAGAAAAATGAATGTCTAGCCTCTTATACCAATAGAGTATTCAGCCCAGGTGCTGTTTTATTTAAAAATAGCTGATGGGGTTGGATTGAGCAAAGAATATGTTTGGGTTTTTCAGTTTATTGGTAGCATAGCACTGCAGGCTGTGTGACATGTTAAAAAGCAATACAACTATTAAACCAAAAAATTACTTGCCCTTTAATAGTAAGGTAGAAACCTGGCCATGGCCTATAATGACTTTTTATTAATTTATACCATGCCTTATATAAATGGCTGTATACACATACATTATTGTAAGTTTAAAGGGCACATTCACTTCAGAATTAATACTTGGTACATAGTGAAAATTTAAAATTTTACAATTTATTTTCTATTCTTTGTGATATTTGAATGATGTGCCTGTTTGTTCTGCTGCTCTTCAGTTTGGAATTTAAACCATTATCTAGTTGTTAAGGTCCCACTTACCCTAGCAACCAGGCAGGGATGTAAGTGACACACTGGGAGAAGAGTACGGGTGCGTCTGAATTAGGGATGCACCGAATCCAGGATTCGGTTCAGGTTTCGGCCTTTTTCAGCAGGATTCGGATTCGGCAGTAGCGATCCTAGAGGGGGCGGGCCCTGGTGCGTGACGCACAGCTGGGCCCCGCCCCCCTCCGCATGGCCCACATTGTCAATGGCACGCGGGCTGCCGGGGGACCCTGGGGGGTGCGGGCCCTGGCCCGCTCGCACCCCCTGCTCCCCCGGTAGTTCCACCACTGGGATTCGGCCGAATCCTTCTGCCTGGCCAAACCGAATCCAAATCCAAATTTGCATATGCAATTTGGGGCTTGGAGGGAAATCGCGTGACTTTTTGTCACAAGGAAGTAAAAAATGTTTTCCCCTTCCCAGCCCTAATTTGCATATGCAAATTAGGATTTGGTTTCGGTTCTGTATTCAGCCGAATATTTCGCGAAGGATTTGGAGGTTCGGCCGAATCCAAAATAGTGGATTCGGTGCATCCCTAGTCTGAATATAAAGATAAGCAAGAACACATAAACATGAAATATCTATATTATTATAAATACCCAAAATGATGAAATGACCACACTGAGAGCAGGAATAATGGAGATTTATGCTTTCCCTGTGCTCTGTGTATAACCCTTGTTCTTCATCACAGGGATGGAGATCTCCGAAGACCAAAAGAAGCAAGCAATGCACAACGCCAAGAAATCAAGGCAGGGGAAGATGAAAGGTGAGTGGTTTGTGTAAATACCTTCGATAACCCAACATCACCCGGTGCTTCTGGTACTTGCCATATAAGCGGTTCTTCACCTTCCAACACTATTTTCAGTTCAGTTGGTTTCAGACAGTTCACCAGAAATAAAGACTTTTTCCAATCACTTTCTGTGTGTGACCGTTTTTCTAATATTAAAGTGTAAAATGTAAAATGGGAAATTGTTTTCAATCTGAAAACAATTGAACTGAAAAAAAGTGTTTGGAAGGTGAACAACCCCTTTAAGACGACCATACACTGCCAGATACAGTAACCAATCAAAAGGTGGTGTACAACACCTGATTGGTTGCTATGAGTTACTAGACCCTGGAGCAAACTAAATGCCTTTCATTACATTGCTCTCTTTGTTCTACACCTTGCGTGACACTGATATATAAAAGGCCATAAGTGACATTGTAGACAAGAGCCATAGAAGAAAGTCCTAGTCCCACGCTGGGCATGTCCCAAAGTGATCCAACTTTTTCTGCTTTGTGCCCTGTCTGTACTTTATGGGGTCAACATTCCATCGCTGCACAGAAGAAATGGCCCCTCTGGCAATATGTAACCTTGACCCTCAGACACACTTTTATAATTGACTGGAAATCCCATTGAATTTTAGCTTATAAGCCTTGGTGCATGAAGAGAAGGCAAAGTTCACAGTCAATCAGACGTTATATGTCGGTAACCTTCCTTCCCAGCCAGTGCCCTTCATACTGATTCTTTTCCATCAGGAAAATTTCTCATTGGCAGCCGGTGCTTATTGCTGTTAGCTGCTTCCATCTGATTCCTGAGATCAAGTATCACTGGAAAATAAAGGGGGTTGTAAAAGCGACTGCGTTGTATAGTAGGGTCGCATCTTGTTTATGGGAAGGATTCTGGTTTCAGCACTTACATCGCTGGAGATCCCCAACCTTCTAATCCAGGGATCCCCACCCCAACCTTTTGAACCCATGAGCAACATTCAGAAGTAAAAGGAGTTGGGGAGCAACACAAGCATGAAATGTTCTTGGGGTGCAAATAATTGGCCATTTAGTAGCCCGTATGTGGATTGTCAGCCTACATTGAGACTCTGTTTGACAGTGCACCTGGTTTTTTTACAACCAAAACTTGCCTCCAAGTCTGGAATTCAAAAATAAGCTCCTGCTTTGAGGCCACTGGGAGCAACATCCAAGGGGTTGGAGAGTAACATGTTACTCACGAGCTACTGATTGGGGAGCACTGTAAGCCATTAGGCCAATGCTCCTGTTGAAGGGAAGCTGATGTAGATGTATATACAGATATAAATAGATAGATGTATAGATATAGATGTATATACTGAAGATATTTAACCCTTGTTATCTGTCCTTTGTACTTTTTAGCAATACTTTTTATTCCCTCCAAAAAAGCCCCTGCGATGCTGTGAACCCCAACACATATGCCCCTCACTTCACTCCCCTAAAACTGGTTCTATTGACCAACTAAACCAACAATTGTGCACCTTTCTGTGCAATGTTTATATAACATCATAACAGAAAATCTTGTAAACAATAATGAATAATATATGTGTTGTATTTCACTCTGGGCTAAAAATGAACTTCAAAAAATAGCCCCTTTATTGGAGCTGCCCATAGATCTGTCTGCAGAGACAGGCTTCAATCTCCTATGCGGTCAGCCTAGCTGCTGACTGGTTCCTATCCAAGATCATTGTGCTAAGCACCACCGGCTCCCCTGCACAGCCTGGGAAAGGAGGCAGCAGAAAGGGAATAGATGGACGGGACTAGTAGGGTTTTTGGAGAAATTTTCAAAAAATCAGCCCAAACCAGGGGTGATCCTGGCCCCTCCGCCGCCTGAGGCAGCTTGGTGTTGCAGCCGCCCCCTCCCTGGTGCGCTCACCTTTTTGGTCAGGGGGTCCACGAGGGCAGAAGAGAGGGCCAGGACGCTAGCACAGAGAGCATAATTGCGCTCTCTGCGCTAGAATAGCCGAATTTCGGGTTTGAAAACCAGAAATTCAGCTCTTAAAGTACCAGGAGCGGCATTTTTCCCACCCCTGGTACCTAGTGGGGCGCTGCCGCCTGAGACAAGTTACTCAACTGGCCTCATTGGCGGAGCGCCCCTGGCCCAAACCACGTTTTTTTTTTTTTTTTTAATTTTTAATACAATTCCTTCTATATTTAAATGAGTATAATGCACTGCCACATTCTTGTTTATTCAGAATATGTCCCCTTTAACAGCTTGGTTCACCTTTAAGTTAGCTGTTAGTATGTTGCAGAATGGCCAATTCTAAGCAATTTTTCAGTTGGTCTTCATATTTTTTTTTTTTATAGTTTTTGAACTATTTGCCTTCTTAGAAAGCTTTCAAGTAGGGTTTACTCACCCCATCTAAAAACAAATGCACTGTAAGGCTACAAATGTATTGTTATTGCTACTCGTTATTACTCATCTTTTTATTCAGACCTCTCCTATTCCTAAACCAGACTATTATTCAAATCAATGCATGGTTGCTAGGGTAATTTGGACCATAGCAACCAGATTGCAGAAATTGCAAACTGCAGAGCTGCTGAATAAAAAGCTAAATAACTTGATGTTTGTCTTATTTTCATCCTCAGCTCCTATATATCCATGTTAAACTTTTTTTTATCTGTTGTTCCTCCCCAAGGAGTATCTTACAGTGGAGTTCCTTCTCATCAGAACTTGCACCCGATTCACCAGCGCCACATCACCGTGCCTACCAGCATTCCCCAGCAGCAGGTATTTGCACTGGCAGAACCCAAGCGCAAGAATTCTCCCTTCTGGAGCACAATCACCAAACTTACCCCATTCAAGAAATAAGACTCAACACTGAGAAGCCTCTAAAACTGCTGCCCTCCAGGTGGCGCTGAGTTGGGTCCTGGGTATTGCCAGTCAGTAGCTGGCAGACGACTGGAACCCTGATCTAAATGAAGAACTGTTTTCTGGACTACAGAATTCTGCATCCAAGCACAAGTTCAGCATTTCAAGGTCAAATTCCCTTAAACGGAGAATGGAAATCACTGAATTAAACAAGAGATAATGAAGGAACAAAGCAAATGAAGAAATGCCAAAAAAATGTGAAATAACTTGACGCAAAAGAGGGATTTATTGTGCCGTGTGTAATATAAGAATGTTTCAGTATAAATACTTCTAGTGACTATTTAATTTATTGCTATGGACTGGCTGAGCTTGATTTAGGGGTGTTTTTAAAACTGTAAATATTATTGTTTTTTGTTTTCATTTGTAATGAAATTGGCCAGATTATTTTACCTTTGTTCTTTTCCATGGTACTGAATGGCATTTTTAAGGCAAAGACAAACACTCAGATTCGGGGAGATTTATTTGCCAGGTGATAAATCGCCTCTTCTTTGGGGCGAGTAATCTCCCCTAATTCGCCGGAGGGATGGCACTCAGAGCACTTCGTTTTCTGTCGTCGCCCGAAGTTTCCTCATGAAGCAACCTCGGAAAACGAAGCACACCAATTGCCATCCCGCCATCGATTTACATTGTAGCCAGCGGGAGGCAGTTCGGGGAGATTAGTCACCCCGAAGAAGAGGAGACTTGTCGCTGGGCTACTAATCTCCCTGAATCTGAGCACGTGACTCTGCCCTTAACTTCAATGCCAAAACCTCACCGCCTTTTATGGTCATAGTGAATGCAGCCTAAAAATGATGCAGCCTGGTTTTATTTATAAAGACACTTACTAAAGGGGAAGCATAACCTGGCACATAGTAAGCATCTTAAAATTAAAAAAAAAAAAAATATATATATATATATATATATATATATATATATAGAGCAACAAAAACCGCACACAAAGGACTTGTATAAGTGAAAAAAGATGACCAATTTATTGCGACGTTTCGGCTCCTGTACTTGAGCCTTCTTCAGGTGGTTCACACACCACCTGAAGAAGGCTCAAGTACAGGAGCCGAAACGTCGCAATAAATTGGTCATCTTTTTTCACTTATACAAGTCCTTTGTGTGCGGTTTTTGTTGCTCTATAAATTTTTTAAGTTAACCTGCACCTAGGCAATTACCTTAATGATTTGAGTGCTCCAGCTACATGCATAATTATATATATATATATATATATATATATATATATATATATATATATATATATATATATATATATATATATATATATATATATATATATATATATATATATATATATATATATAAAAATACACAAAAGCCATGAATATCTTGTAAATTATATCCTTATAAACGGTGAGTTCTGATGTCATCAGTTATAAACGGTGAGTTCTGATGTCATTTCTGTCACATGACTCACTGAAATTTGTGTATTATAATAAATAAAGTACCCCCAATTGCAAAAATATGAGGATATTAGAAGTTACCTCGGGGTTCCATGACCTACGGCCTCGTGTTTTTATATGGTCATGAAACTCCTCGATAATTTATAATATCCTTATATTTTACAAGAAGGGGTACTTTATTCGCTATATATATATATATATATATATATATATATAGCAACGCCCCCCTAGCCACCCACATTGAATGTGGCCTTCCTTTAACTTAACTTCTGCTTCCATTCTGCAAACTGGCACAGGATACATTGCATTGGGGGTTTATTTCAGATTCAGATTACAAGCTATGGCTGGTTGCTAAATTAGACCTCCCAGTATCCCACTTGCTATCTAAACTGCTGAGCATGCTGAGAATTGTAGTGTAGCATAAGTAAATGAATAGTGGCATGGAACACTTAATTAAGCCAGGTTTTCTGGGTGCCTTTTAATTTAATTTTTTTTGGGACAGAATGATGACCTTATGCCACAGGTGTTTTGTTGTCGTGTCTCAGGGAAAAAGGCATGTTAACGAAACATATTTTGGATGTTTTCCTTTAAACTGCCATTTAAGGGAATAACATTGTACACAGCATTCAGTGGAAGCTGCCATATTACCTTAAATATGGTAAATAAAAGGCCAGTGGTGCTTGGGAATAATTTAGCTGCTTTAAGCACCATGTTTTTCGAAGCCCAAAGCAGCACCTAGGGCCAGATTTATCTTCCTTGAGCCCAGAGGCCCACATTTTTAAATTCCTACCTAACCCCCTCCGGATGCGCCCCCACAACGTGCAAATGCATTTTTATTTTTTTACACCTGGAAGAATAGGGGCAGGACGCGTAGGAGGTCTCTGACCCCATCGCTCCAGTGCAGGTGTGGCTGGGTCGCATGCCGCTCCTTAATTCGTGCTGCCTTAGGCCCGGGCCGTTGTGGCCTTGTCATAGACTTTAATGCCTATCACCTGACAAGCACTCATGTTTGCTCTTGTCACACTGTAGTAGCCTGAAAAAGTATGTGTGTGCAGATTCACTATTCCTTTAGCCCTATGCTGTACCTTGGTTCTACCCCTAATTCCTCCCCAAACCATTGGCATAAAAGGGGTTGTTCACCTTGACATTAACTTTTACTATGTTATAGAATGACCAGTTCTAAAAAAACTTTTCAATTGGTCCTCGTTGTTTATTTTTTATAGTTAAAATAATTTTCCTTCTTGTGACTCTTTCCAGCTTTCAAATGAGGGTCAACGACCCTATCAAAAAAACAGGTGCTCTGTAAGGCTACAGATTTATAGTTATTGCTACTTTTTGTTACTCATCTTTCTATTCAGTCCCTCTCCGATTCATATTCCATTCACTTGTTTGCCGAAACTTCAAACTGGAGAGCTGCAGAATAAAAACCTAAATAACGACAAATAATAAAAAAAAAAAAATTCAAACCAGTTGCAAATCAGAATATCACTCTCTACGTGATACTAAAAGTTAACTCAGAGGTGAACAACTCCTTTAAGGGCCCTGGTTCACATAAATTGTGCTTATGTACATCCTTTACTATGTGTGTGTTTCCAGGCTACTATCACCTGGCAGGTGCCGACACCTAAATGTCCGGGGATTTATATATATTTTTTAGGGGATTTATATTTAAGTTTATGGGGGACGTATTTGGTCACAGTGGTGCCATGTTTCCAGGCTAGCAAAAAGAACCACCCAAAGTGGCCAATTGTGCCATTAACCTAACACAGCACTCTTCAATCCTCCATGTAATCACTAGGCAGACAATATGGCAGCCCCTGGGCCATAAAGATTAAAGGCTCTGGCTATTGCTGGATGTGCAGACTACTGGGGATCCTGAATGAGTAAAGTCAATAGAAATGTGCCTTCTCCATGGAGGTCCAAGCTATTTTTAAACTCCAAGCTCATGACAAGGTTATAGATACAGGAAAACATTGGTGTATCAGCCATTTATCAATAGTTTGAGTATCTAGGGGAGCAAATAGATTTCTCCCAAAATCTCTCCCAAAGTGACCTTGTAACTGGGCTTTCGGGTATATCTAGGAGAGCAAATATTACCCTTAATGGCCTTCAAGATCTCCCCAGGGGGCAGCCCTACAGTTTGGGAATCTCTGCATTACAGGCTTCTCTTAGGGCAGAGACACACACTGCTATTTTGTGATAGCTTCTTCTTCGGGCGACTAATCTCCTTGAACTGCCTTCCCGGCGGCTAGAATGTAAATCGCCGGCAGGATGGCACTCGGAATGCTTAGTTTTCCGGAGTCGCCCAACGTTGCCTCACGAGGAAACTTCAGGCGACTTTGGAAAGCCAAATCGATCCGAGTGCCATCCCGCCGGCGATTTACATTCTAGCCAACGGGAAGGCAGTTCGGGGAGATTAGTTGCCCGAAGAAGAAGCGATTTGTCGATGGGCGTCTAATCTTCCGAAATCGCAGTGTGGGTCTCTGCTCTTAGGCGAAGACACACACAGCTACTAGTAGCAGCTATTTGTCACAGCTACAAAATAGCCAATATCGATAATTTGCTATGAGCGTCTTTTAGCAGAAGAAATTCTCTGTATTGTATATGGAAGGGTATTTGTTGGCATTTTGTAGCCGCAACAAGTAGCTGCTACTAGTAGCTCAGTGTGTCTTCACCCTTAGCCTTCGCTTATTATTCCCTAGAACTTTCTTCTATTCTGCATGCGTTTGTAACAATGATCAAACTTTGGAATTTTCCAAAAGGTCAGGTGATTCCCGTAGCTGTGTGCTCAGGCTCACCTCTCTTATTCTCTCAACAAAAGGTGAATTTTTGCACAACATTCCCTACACACTGGTGACCTTTTTTTTTATCTAAAAACTGGCTGCATTCATGAAAATCTATTGTAAATCTGACAGCTGTTCCGTTGGAGAAAGTGTATGACGTATCTAAGACATGCTATTTATTTTGTATACCTAACAATGTTTCTCATGTTCACTTAATCCTATTTTTCATAATGAAAAAGACATTGTATTTTATTATTTTTATTTCGGTTTCACGGCAGAGAGGAGGACTTTGTAACCGCCGCCAATGCAAACGAGTGTTAGCGCTGGAATGTTTTCTTTTCGTTTCAGAGTTAATATGAAACTGTTTTTTTTTTGTTCCTTTTTTTGTTAAATATTTGTAACGTTTGTAGTTTCAGAGACTCTTTCATGACCAAAATGATTTCACTGTTACATTTTACGTGACCTGAAAACGTTCCAAGTGAAATTGTGCTTGAACATTTAATCCTGGCGTCTTGTTGTGTGTTTTTGTTATAAGTAACTTGCAGGGGTTTAGCAGGATCTGTTATCCGGAAAGCTTAGGACCTGAATCTTTCCAGGAAAAGTCTTTATGTAATCTGGAGCACAGTGCCTTAAAGGGAGGGTTCACCTTTGTTAACTTTCATTATGTTCAAATGGCAAATTCTAAGCAACTTTTCAATTGGTCTTCAATATTTTTTTTTTCAGTTTTTCAATTATTTGCCTTTTTCTTCAGACTCTTTCCACCTTTTAAATGGGGGTCACTGACCCTTTCTAAAAAACAAATGATCGGTAAAGCTACATATTTATTGTTATTCATATTTATTCATATTCCAGCCTCTTATACAAATCAATGCATGGTTGCTAGGGTAATTTGGATC